>NC_046158.1:81664653-81902153 GCF_011064425.1 Rattus rattus | reverse complement strand
GGGACCCCAGCTGCTCTGGGAGTGGTAGAAAGCTTGTCTGAGTTCATGAGGCAAATGCCCTAGAGTGTGGGGATTCCAGGAGAATGACGGTCGTCAAGAACCTCAGAGGTCAAAGGGCACACTTCCCACTCATCTAATGAATGCACCTGAGGTGCAATTTCTTCCACACTTCCTGTTCACCTTCTAGATTTCTCCCTCACTCCCTGACTCATTTCCTTCCTCAAATTAAAACGAATTTCCTTGCTTTTCCATGCCTTCTCAAGTCCCCTCTTTTCCCTTCAGACCCTGCCATACTCTCTGATGCTAAGTTAATCACATTCGAGACCTTTCAGTACTATGAACCAAAGCTCCCAGGAAAAAGCCAAAGCCTTAACTGAGCTTCTTTGAAGCTGACGAACAAGCAGGACTTCAAGGACTGTCGGGTTGGGAACGTGAAGTCCAGAACCAAATTCCTTTGAACTGTCTTTAGCCCTCTTAGCCTTTTATGGTCTGCCTCTGTACTTGATCAAATAGTTTGGAATGTACAGACTGAACACTGGTTTCTAGCCAACCAGAAGGCTATGAATACAGAGAGCCTTCTCTTTAACCCCCGACCTAAAGTTTTCCAATAGTGTCTTGGTTTATGACTTTCTTGGTTCTCCTACTCTTTTCTATTTTTCTCATCAAACTCCTTCTGTGTTGGAACATAGAATTAGGGTATCTGTGTTCCTGGGCTCCAGAAGAAACTATCTCTTTTCCCCTTTGGGATAAGAGTTCTGTTTTTGCTTTTGGTAGTAGTACCTAAAACAGAAATTCCAGGAAACGTTAACTTAAGTGGTCGAAACAACGATGGGCTATCATCTTTGCATTCAGATTGAAATCCATCTTGGTGGCAGGAAGACTACTGACTTTGCCATGATTTATTGAGTTGCTTGAATTAGCTACATAAAAATGAGCTCAAATACAGCACTGTAAGACATAGCCTGTATGATTAATAAAACAACAACAAAAAACCCACTTCATTAAAAATCAAAACAAGGAAGAGACTGAAGCATGTGCATTTTGTTTTTGTTTGTTTTTTGAAACAGGGTCTTTCTACATAGCTCTGAGTGTCCTGGTATTCCCTATGTAGACCAGGCTGGGCTTGATCTCACAGAGCTCTCCACCTGCCTCTGCCTCCCTAGTGTTGGAATTAAAGGTATGTGCGGCCACACCTAGCCAGCAGGTAGATTTTTTAATGAGAGGAATCATAAGCTGTAAAGCAGTTTTAAAGACAGAATGGAGCGAGGTGTAAGTGTAAAGAGAATCCTCTCACTTTTAAACCCATGCAGCTAAGCTGGGTATGATGATGTGCACATGCAGCTGAGCTGGGTATGATGCTGTGCACATGTAATCTAAGCGTTTGGGAGACGGTGGAACAGAGTTGGAGGTTAAGACCAGCACTGGTTACATAGTGATTTCAAGGACTGCCTGGACTCCATGGTACCTCCTCCAAAAGCTCAAACAAAGGCTCCATTAATTGTGTGAATAGGAAGTTTCCTCCTAACCTTCAACTCAAAGGTGCTACTCTGCAATGGAATGATGTCGAATGAAATAGACGGAGAATGAACCAACAACCCCATAAGGGTTTTACAAGTGCAAATACACTCAACTGTGCATATGTCAAGGACCCCTTGGTGTGAAAAGACATTTTCAAAGGTTAAAAAAAAAAATCTCTTCACAGATTTGTACTTCTAGATAAACATTTACAGATGACTGGTTCCGTGCTGGAGAATACTAACCATGAAATGCTAGGCAACATGTAACCCCCTAACACATATCATTCCACCCATCGGCAGATAGACGTTATACACTGACAGATGGTTATTATATTGTGGATTTCCGTAATCAAACAGTTGTAGAAATGTGTTCCCTCTATTGTTATTTATATGACCCTGTAGAGTGTGATTTTTCCTGGCATGTAAGGCCTAGAGTATTGGCTATCTTGCCCTTAAGAGGGAAAGTTTAAATGACCTTTGGAATAGGATATTTTCATTGATCTGCTTCCTGATAGAACTGACCAAGGGCCAGAAGTATAGACAGACAACACAAGACAACAGGTATACACTAAACTCGTGTGGATTGGGCAACCCATTCACAGCAGGAACATTAAGCCCTAGTCCCTAGTTCAAAAAAAAAAAACAAAAAAAAAAAAAAAAACAAAAAAAAAAACAAAAAAAAAAAAAGAAACAAAAAACTAATCATGATTTACTGTTGAGAACTAGGAGTCAGGTTTTACTTATTTTTTTCTTCTTCAATTTTATAACTGAAGATGAGGTGAAAATGAATTATAGTCAGGATATGTGAGGAAGTGAGACAAGAGTCAGTTCATGTGGATGTATCCCCAGGCCAGGGATAATGCTCTTCCTGTCACAGGGCTTCCACTAGGTAGCATCCACCCTCAGAAAGATATTTTCAAAGATAAAATATGTACAGCCTCATAGAAGGATGCCCTAGGTATGTTATGACTAAGCCCAGTGTGGTTTTTGAAACCCAAGCAATGACCTTTAGTTCTAAGGCCGATGACTCTGTTTATCATCAGGAGACAAAGGGAGATGTTTCTAGAAGTTGAGATCATCCCTTCTGCGTATGGCCAGGAAGCAAGCTCTCTGTAGTCTATCAACACCTAAGTGTTCACAGGTGTGACGTCTCATTTACAGGGGCCATTTTGATTTGGAAAGATTCTAACACAATATCAGAAACATCAGAAACAACAAAATAACCTCCCTGCCAATTTTGTTTGCAGATGACTAGACCAATACCTGGAGAGGTTCAGTGAACCACAGAAGGATACCCAACAATAAAGTGACAGAGTCCAAGTGGGGCCCCACGCCTGTAGGCAGGACTCCATCAGACATTTCTGCTTTATCTCCTCCAGCATCAACATGACAAACCTAAGGATGCCATTTCTCTAGTAGACACGTACATACGAGAAGCAAAGAATTGGGGGAGGAAGGGTATTGTGTTAGCCTGGTTGTTTGAGGGCCTGTTTATAAGATCACCCACAGAAGTGAACTTGGTCTACTAGCTACAGCCAGAGTTCATGTGGCTAAGTGACAAGACTTAGGATAGAAAGGTCAAGGTCAAAGCCAAGGCTGGGAACTTCTGTAGGGCAGACACACCCCTAGCTAGCACATCCAATCAGTGTTCCAATGTCTGTGTGCCTATATGCTAGGCCCTTCACACAACTGTTACAAATAGCAGGCTCAAGAAATGTCATCCCCATTTCAGAAGAAAAACACTAAGCGTAAGACATTAACAAACATAACAAGTGCTCCAGGACAAAGGTCTCAGTGACCAAACTGAGGCTGAACCCAGATTATCAGTTCTAAAGCTCAAGACTTTTTCTAACTTTATTGAGTTGGGGAAAGTAAACAATGCAGAGAAGTCAGGGCAACGGGGCCGGTGATGACGCACACCTTTAATCCCAGCACTCGGGAGGCAGAGGCAGATAGATCTCTGAGTTTGAAGCCAGCCTAGTCTACAAAGCAAGTTCCAGTACAACCAAGATTGTTACATAGAGAAACCTGTCTCAAGAAACCAAAGGGGCCAGGGGGCAGGTCTTAAGTCAATGGATGGTTGCAACTGGGCCAGGACATCGGGGAGGGCTTGTCTCTCTGGGCCATTCTTACCCTAGTTCCTAGAGAGAGTTATCCTACTCTAACTGCCGTAACAATTGGAAAGCCTGTACCACTTGATTTCCTTTATTACAAAGGATCAAATGTTATTTCTTTGGTCAAAAGCCTTTGACACTCTGCCTTGTGAGCAGGAAAATCCTCCTGAGGGCTTCCTAGGGTCTTAGACAATAGCAATTAAAAAAAATTCAGTCTATCCTCTTTCTTTCCTTTAGCTTCACACTCAAATTCTCTGAGGAAGAGGACTATGTGTATCCCAGACCTGTCTCAGGGCAGATGATGGTCTCAAACCCATCAGTTCCCCCAGATTACTATGATGGGCTATTATAATGACAGGAAATGCAGCAGGAAGAAAACTTAAGGATGAAATGTGATGTGACAGAGGTGGACTCCCTCACAGCCCATCACGAGGGTCACCAAAAGCAGACAAGAGAAGTGAGCAAGGAAGGAAGCCATGAGACGGAGCACAGAGTATGTCCCCTTGGACAAGTGACCCTGCTCCCCACTGTCAGTGGGCAGTCTCCCTGACCTCTTATAGAATGGCTAGCTAGGAACAGAGGTGACCTGGCATGGTCCCTGCTATATAAGCAGTCAGAGTATGTCAGCCACTAACTCTCCAACACGGCAGGAACCTTCTACTTTCTACTTCTTGTATTTCGATTTCTTTCTCACCTCCACCCTTCCCACCCACCTCCAAAAGCTAATAATGGCTGGGACATTGTAAGACTATGACATGGGCTGAAGAATAACCCTTGACCTTTATAATAGCGCAAAATGGGTGTTCCCATTGTTACAAAAGAGTCAGAACCGCTTTCTTCAGAAGCCAGGGGAAGGGTACCCCAAAAATGGCTTTAGGAGAAGTAGCTAAGGAAACAGTAGTGTGGGAGTGACCTACAGTGAGTGAGTACCAGGAACTCGGGTGGCAGACTGGGGTCATATTGTGACATGCTACTTCTGGGTATTAGTGCATGCATTTAAATACCTTGCATTATTCATAAGTTTGTAAAATGAAATGAGATAGGCACACAATCTGCTAAACGTGCATGAGGGTTAAATAAGTAAATACACGTAAAATGCTTAGGCTAAAGACCAGCACGCACGAGGGCAGCTTAAATTTATTTAGACATTGCTGCCACCATGGTGAGCATGATCTTAGCAGCCCAGGAAAATGGGTGGGCTGGAAGGACAGAGCTCACGGGGCTGACCTCATAGTGGGCCCAAAGGTGTTAGAATCTAGCCCAGACTGCTGCCACTGCAGCTTTCTTCTGAAAAGGAAATAACCATGTTCCTCACTGGGAGCCTCTATATAAATTCCTAGACCCAGGAGCCTCAATTTTAACAGGATGGCAGGCTCCATATCACTTCCTCAAGGAAGTTCAGAGATCTCAGGTAGTGGAAAAAGCCATGTCCTCCACATTAGACACAGCCCAGCTGCAGACTGTGAAAGCTGCGGAACCTTAGCCCTTTGAGACCCATAAAGAAGGTGCCTCCGCTTTACCCTCCTCGTCATAGTCCTTGCTACTTGCTGTGTGTACATCCATGGCATTAGTAACTTGAATAAACTCTTACCCAAAAGGACAACCCACCCAGGGTCTCCCTTATATCCCATACCTGAGATCTTTTAGAAAGGACTCGTATAGCATTCTAAGGATGAATGGCATCTGCTGGAATCCCAAAGTATATGGAGGGACAAGAGAGAAACAATCTCTCCACCCCTATTAAACACTTTTGTTAGCTCTTGATTTAGCTCAGGCGGGCACCCCAGAACTGACACGCAAGCAGGAACTGGAACCTAGGAAAGGGAGAGACTGGAAGCCAGTGGGACAGCTCAGACTACCAGAGGCCCGAGAGAAAGTAGCATCATGGCCAGGGGCAATTTAGAGGGTCCGAGTCACTCACCTGTGGAACAGAGGACAGCCAGGAGAAGCAGGAGTAAGGTGAATCCCCTCTGAGCTCTCATTGTGCTGGTCCACCAAATCTGGAAAGAATAAGAATTGTCACTGACCAAAGATACCTTCCAGGTATTTCTAAAACCACCAGCTAGAATCCAAGGAGGTCTTGGGAAGTGCACAGGGGTAGGGTGCAAAAACTAAGGGCAGTTCTTAGTAGGGCTGTAATAGTTCTTTTGCTTCAAGGCCTCAGGTAGTAAAGAAATGTTCATTCTTTCATCATGCAGGAACTTCTCCTAACCCACTACTGACCCTTAAGAAACTTAGTCGGTAGAAGCCAGTGTTCACGGTCACACGGGGAATAAATCTATCTTCCCCTGGGCCAGGGATATTTATTTTGCATGCATAAGGCCCTGGGCTTGATACTCAGTACTGTAAAAAGAGAACCTACTATCTCCCCATAAGTGTGGTTTGGTCGATGAAAATGTGAGATAACCGATTCACACTGTAGCTTCAGCTTCAGTTCCCACAGTCCTGCCTAAGCCACTGGTTGAGCAGCCGTGCCCTTTCCCTCGGTCAGGCCTAGTAAAGAGTCTAAGCAGACCTCTGGAAGGCACCAGAAGGTGGGGGGCGTATGTGTGCACAAAAGGGCTGTGCATATAGAGATGGAGGCTTTGCTGTCTTGTTTCAGTGCCTCTCCACCTTAGGGAACAAAGCGGCTATTAGGTAACCTTGGTCCTCACTATACAAATGAAAAGGTGGCTGGCAACGAGCAACAGGCAAGAAGCCAAGTATGGACATGCCTGAGACTTCCCTATCACTCAAACAGAACAAAACAACAAAACAAAAACAAAACCCAAGGCACAGGAGGTTTCAAACCTTCCTACGTGCCAACTCTTGGGAGTAGACTTAAGAAGTGTATACCTTGGGACGCACTCTGAAACAGGGAGGCGGCAAGTCATTTAAACCATGGGGCTCTACACGTTCTTCTCCTTAGACCACAGGCCAAGGCTCAGGTCTGGCAGACACACGGAATCAGTGGTGGGGAAAGCTAAGGTACCTACGCCTTTGGTCTTAAGAGATTTGAAGTTCTGGGTGTGCTGTCAGCCTTGTGCCTCTGAGGAAAGTCTGCTGGTCACGGTCAGGAGAAGAGAGAGCAACTAAAGAAGGTAATGTCTGCATTGTCCATTGAGTCATGCTGAGCCACCATGGGTGTACGTCCTTCAAGGACAAACAGGGCCTGGCCCTTTCCTTACAAGTGGTGTCACACCTATGCCCCCAGTGTGCTGTCAGCTTCCTGCTTGGTTACTCATGCTGGGAGGATTCTGAGTACAATGAACGATTTACAGACGCAAGTTAGGCAGGGCTCGGGTGTAAAAACTGCTGCAGGGAGCGGAGAGAGGGGGATTTGACCAGAAGTCCTCAAGTAGACAGGAGGGCCTCAAAAAGTATGGACCAGCTAGGTCAGGCATTGGCATTAGGGGAAGAGGGAAGGTAGTTCTGCATTCCAAAGACGCTGGGAAGGTGAGCAGGAGCTTTTAGCACCAGTGAACTTCCCATGGGAAGGTACCCAACATAAATAACACTGTGAGATACACGCAACCCCTTCCCCAGATTGCACTGTGACGAGGTGCAGTGGAAAGAACTGGAAAGACGGAAACAGAGATCTAGTCAAGTATGGGGCTTCTAAGTCTAGTTCTCTACACACAGTCTTGAATAGTTCTCAGGTTGTTCTGGTCCCTTATTTGCTGTGTGCTAACTCTGACCTCCACTCTTGATCCAGTAAATATGGGACCTGTTATATGTACTACAAGGGACATTGTGTAGCTAAAGAAAGCTAAAGAAAAAGAAAAAGAGGAAGAGCTGGCATTACCACTGAAACTAAGAAGTCACACAGTACCCAAGAATAAGAAAGCAGGCAGAGGTGGTGTTAGTGAGAAGTGTGAGGTCAGCCACTCTCGCCTTAGGGAGCAGATGAGCAGAAAAGATCTGAGCCTAACCTAAGGTAGGCCTCAGAGTCTTACTTTGCTTCCTATACCTGTCTGTCTGTCTACCAGTAGTATCTTTTTATAATAATAAAACGGCGGCGGCGGTGGCGGTGGCGGGCGGCGTGGCGGCAGTAGTAGTCAAGGCATGTTTAGAAAAGGGAGTTGCTGAGCTTCTGGACAAGTCTTGGTTTAGATGGATTGGCAGTGCTTCCTTGATCTTCCCAACAGTTAAACTGTACAAAGATTTTTATTGAGTGTTTTACTTGGGGAATTCTGAAATGGAGTTCCTAAAATATAGATGATGATCTATGGCTAGTAAAAAGGAAATGTGTAATGTGACATGTTCCCCGTGGTTTCTAATTATAAAAACAATGCTTGGCTCATTGTAGAATGCACTTGGGGAGGGAGATGGCAAAAAGTAAAGGACTGGGAAGAATGGAGGATTGTCATTTTGCTTAACTGTTACTGTCCACATTTTAAGGTGTCTCCAATGCAGCTTCAAGCCAACGGCCACTCCACCTCTAACTCACCGAACACAAGCATTCTCCTCTTGGAAACCTAGTCATGGTTTTGTTTTGACATCAATGCGCAAGGCCGTCCTTCCTCTAACCCTTTGCTCTTCTGCAGTCTTGTAGTAGAACGGTTCCTACCACATAGGGCCTGTCCCTGTGAACTACTCTAACAGTTCTGCTCCAGTTCCAGCATTTAGTTCCTCAAAGAACACACCACTGATCAGTCTTCAAAGACAACAGTGAGTGGCAAGTCTCTCTCCTTTGAGCACAGCCTTAATTATTAGAAACAGCTCTTGGCAGGCATGGTGGTGCACGCCTTTAGTTCAGCACTTGGGAGGCAGATGCAAATGATCTCTGAGTTTGAAGTCATCCTGGTCTACAGTGTTTTAGGACAGCCCAGGGCTCATATCATGAGACCCTGCTTTGAAAGACTAAAAAAGGAAGAAAATACAGACGCAGGCCAAATACATTCCAAATAAAATCCACAGAACAAGGTTGGGGAGTCTATTGGGAAGCAGCATTTGAGGTTGTAGAAAATACACTTTCTTTTTATTTTTCTCTTACCCTACCTTATTGGATATAAAAAATATACTACGTCTCTGAACTGGTTACTTGAGGTAAAGAATGTTTCATGTTTATATCTAATGTGTGTGTGTGTGTGATATGAATAGACTCCTATGTCTGTTCTGAATAGAGTTATTTAATCATTCTCCCATATTTGGGAAAGATGAGGCCTGGATGAGTTTCTCATAATCCTAAAAAGTGACACTATATTTTAATATCAATTTGTCTCCAATTTATATAACCTCAGAACAGCCAAATTGTTTATTTCAGTTCTTAATTTGTAAAGTGGTTAATAATCATTTTCTATGGGACTAGAACACATACATAAGACTTCAGCAGGGCCTGCTGCTACAGGCCTGTGATCTCAGCTGCTTGGGACGCTTAGACCAGATCATCACTACCTTAAAGCCTGCCTGGACTAGAGTGAGTTCAAGGACAATGTGAGCACCTTAGCAAGACTGTAGCTCGATTTTTTAAACAATGGCCACCAAAACCAAACAAAAAATAAAATAAAATAAAAATTGAAGGGCCGAGGATATATCTGTCAGTGGCAGAGTGCTTGCCAGGCATATCATACATGAAACCTGAGACCAGAGACCCTGGGTTCAATTAAATAAACACACTAAACATGCATGCACACACAATTTAAAATTTCAACCCAGACTAGGATACGTCAAGTGGCACTTTAAGAAGCAAACATGAAGATTAATACACAATTCTGTATTCGCAGACCCGACCTGGAAATTACATTTCAGTCAGGGCACTACATCTCTGAATTTCTTCCCATGTAAATAAACTAATAAGAGCTGTTGAAACCAGAGGAAAGGCTGGAGGAACCAGTGCTGTTCTACGGACCATTTTAAAAACATGGGAAGGGGCTACAGAGGAAGGGAGAGAAGGGCAGTCTCCGTATTTCCTAGGCAGGGTTCTAGGGTCAATGCGGGGTGCACGTTGCATCTTCCAGGTAAGTATTCTACCAACTGAGCTGCACCCCTGCATCCTGGACTTTCTAAGCACGGCCCCTCACCTGCCTTGCCCCGTGAAGGAATTCTGCAGAATGCGCTCACGAGAAAGCAATTCCTCTAATTGTTCTCCATGACAGTGGAAGTCATAGAGTAAAGATGCTACAAGATTTCTTTAAGAGACAGTAAGAGTTAAAAACTAAACAAGCAGGGCCTGCAAGATGGCTTGGCGGATTAAAGGTGCTTGCTGCCAAGTCTCACTATCTGTGTTCAATCAGCGTCCATATGGTGGGAAAAGAGACCCAACTTCTCAAGTTGTCCTCTGATCTTCACAAAGTTTCCATGGTACATTAATACCAACAAATAATGAAGTAAATGTAACTTTAAAACTTAGAGAAAGTCGAAAGACTGCTATGAAAAAAAATCGTTCTATAATAAATCCAACCTGAAAATTACTTAGTCATTGCCAGCCAAGGGAAAGCCAAAGGGGACAACAAGCTTGACTACGATGCTGTAATGTTGTGGGCAGCAAATACTTTTGTCATATTGGTAGATAGGAAATGCAACGTGACTGTAATACGGTTGTCCATTAAGAAAAGCAAGAAGAATCCAGCTTCCCAAATACCAAGTTTTTAAAAAATACATTAACTTATTTACTTATGTGGACCTGTAAAAAAATTCCAAAGAATCAGATGGAAAACACCTGACATATTACACAGTGATTTACGATGGAATTTTCTGAGGGCATACTTACTATTGTGAAGTAGATTTAGTCTCAGCCACTACCCCTTCCCAGTCATCCCAAAGATAGGACCTTAGGAGCCCACTGTTAGCAGATGTGTGGTGTGCTGGACTATATAAAAGAGGGCTTGAACACTGGTTCTCAATTTCCTTGACCATGATGAGGAGGATCACTGGACTCCACCCTAGAGTCTGGGAAGGCCTAAACCACAGCACAGTGGTCTGCATCGTCCACAGTTCCCTACCCTAGTGCTGCAGCTGTTCCTAGAGGCCACACTGAGAACCAGTGGGTTGCAGTGAGCTAGCCAAGGGTTGAAAGTGACTCTCCCAGCTGGGCTGTAAAGTGAGCTGTTAGTGTTAATTAAATAATTAAAAGGGGCCCAGGTGATTATACCACTTGATGCACCCTGTTACCAAACAAAGCTTGATGGCTAGGTAACTTCTGTTTAGGGGGCAAATACTACAGCCCAACGCTAGTGTTAGCATTCCTGACATTCCAATGTGATCCTTACAACAATAAAATAAGGTAACTGTAATCTCTTCTGGTACTTAAGCAACGGAGAGCCCAGGAGAGCTAGTTCCAAGGCAGACGCTGCAGGCAGGCAAAGTAACATCTCTTTTCCACAAACCCAGACCCTAAGTCTAAAACCTGTGACCACAGGCCAGCTCTAGTGGTGGCTTGAAATGACGCTAAGGTTATATACATTATTGTGGATGACTCTACTGTCCCAGTGTGATCACAGAGTGCTCAGAAGGGAGAAGAAGGGAGTAGAACCGTTCTGTGTTGTGTTGTCAGACACCAGGAAACAGAAGCAGAGATAGGAGACAGGAACAATATTGCTAACTTTGAGAGCAAGAAGAGCTCTATTGGCCACTCATAGCCTCTAGGAGTGCTCAGTGACAGGCGCTTCTCGAGGAGATCAGATATGGGGTCTCCCCTCACAAAGGCTTCATTCTGCCAACACTGGAACCAGAAGGACAGGCACGCTCAAGGCCCCCGGGAAGGGACTTGGCTGATGTCTCACTTTTAGCTCAGTTCTGTGGACCATGGTCAGACTCTGGTGAGATGAAAGAACTGTAAGACAACATGTGTTGTAAGCCGATTGGTTTGCTTATCACTTGGCAGCAATAAAAACTTACATAAAGCCAAGCATGGTGGCATATACCTATTGTCCTCAATATTTGGGTGGCTGAGGTGGGAAGGTCATGTGAACCCGAGAATTTTAGATCCATTTGATTAATAAAGTTAAACCCTAATCCAACCAAAAAAAGCAGAACAAAACCCCCCACACTTGCTGTAACCAGCAACCTCGGTACTGGAAAATGGTTGGACAGTATCCAAGCATAGATTTCATTGAGCTCAGAACTGTGAACGTAAGTGGAGATTGTAATTCCAAATAATTGCAAAATAAATGCAGCTAATAAAAGCCCCACAAAACACAAAAAAAAACTGCATGGCATTCTCCCTCCCTCCCCGCCCCCTCTTTCTCTTACTCTTATGTATGAAGCATGGAGGCCAGAGAGCCATGCACCACTACCACTGAGCCACACCCCAGCCAGATGGAGGACTTTAACACGAGCAGTTTCCATGGGATTCGTCGACACTTTTGACCCTGGGTTGCTACTTCAGGGAGCTTGGGGCTGATGTACTTTAAGGCTGAGGATGTCATAAGAAATAAAGCTGCCACATTATCATCCTACAGGAGGTTTGGAAAGGTCCAGAAAGATGGAATTACCTGTCCCAAGACAACAGGGTAGTCACAAAATCACTTTGGATGTATCTTGCTTTTACTTATCAAGGTCTGGGTACAAAGTACCTTAATATACCCCGGTGTTAGCAGTCTGGGGGTCTGCTTGTATGCCCCTACGAGCTTGAACATGCTGTAACTAACATATAAGACACCCAAAATCCATTTCCTTAGTTCAAAGCAGTAATTACATCAGCAGCTAGAGACAAAGCAAAATACCATCACAATGGAAAGGCCCCTCCCAGTCACCTGGTGGCTTGGATAAGCACCTCAGAGCTCTTGAAATCTCTCACAGATCTGCTGCTTCACCTACAATGGCCTCCCTCTCCTAACTTATTCCAAGACCCCAAGTCCCTGGCTCATCTTGGAATTCCCACCCTAAAGTTCATTTGATTTTTGGTTGGCTGGTTGGTTGTTGTTGTTGGTTTTTTTTTTTGTTTTTTTTTTATTTTGTTTTTTTTTTTGTTTTTTCTCCTTCTTTCACCCTGCCCAGTGAAACGGACGGTTTTTTGGGGTTTTTTTTGTTTTTGTTTTGTTTTTTTCTCCTTCTTTCACCCTGCCCAGTGAAACGGACGGTATAAGCGAAGTACATGCCAAACATTTTCAGCATGTTTAGGGCATAATGAGGTAACTCCTCCTTAGTCTCCCCAGAATGTTAACAGCAAATGTTGTGAGCTCCCACGATTGTCGTTCTGACGTGGTCACTCGGTGTGTCCCCTCTGGAGAAAAGGTGCCCTGAGGAGGGTCTCCGGAACATCAGCTGTTTTCCACATTCCGGGAGACTAACGGCGGGCTACCTTAGTGCTCACCGCCACCCTGCGAAATAAGGTCTTTCCCTTTGCTGATGAGAAAACAAGATTTAATAGCTTGCTTTCGACTACCTACGAACCAAAACAAAAGGCCCTAGCTGCCTACGATTCTTTTCAAAGTCCGCCCTCTGACAAAACGAAGGCCAGGCCCATGCACCAAAATATTCTCTAGAGCAGTTACAGATTTGGACCTCCGCAAGAAGAACCGCAGTGAGTGAGTGAACTTCGGTCCCCGGGAGACCTCATTCTCGGAGACGCCGGAGCTTCCCTGGAGACAGGCGCCCAGGGAATGCCGAGCTCCAAGATCGCTGAGAAGAAAGAGTGTGGGCTGCGGCACGATATCACTATAATAAAAAAGGCTGGCGGGGGTACAAGCCGGGTAGAGGCCTCCCGAGGAAAAAGGAGCAAGGACACCTTACCGCACCCCCAGCCCTGGACGCATGCGCTCCCGAAGCACCCCTACCTCACACTGCAGGCTCCGCTGCAGCCAACTCCACGCCCTGGCTTACCTGCAACCTCGCAGTCAGCTAGATCTGTGCTAGAGGCTCTTCTACTTGCCTGCGCCTGCTTTCGGGCTCCGACTGCTGTCTGCACCGCTACCAAACTCCATTGGCCACTCCCAAGAACTGATGACCACGCCCTCCCTCCGCCTATTCTGGGTCACTGCCATTCCCTCTATCAGAGAGCGCTTGGTCGCCAGGACCAGACTCTCTGGAAACCTAGGGAACAGAAAAGGCTTGCGTTTCCCTCTGATTCCTTACCCCTAACTAGGGCACCCTAAAAGGCTCCTGATTCTCCCTTTCTAAAAAAAAAAAAAAAAAAAAAAAAAAAAAAAAAAAAAAACTTTCCAAAATGTTTTTGTGTCCTGTATTTGCTTAGTGCCCAGAGCTATCTCTTGATAGACATCGTGGATATCTTTCCAGGGCCATACAGCAGTGACTTGCTCCTGTTCTCAGGTTCTGACAACCTCTAAATTCTTCAGGCACAGATGCCATGTATTTTGTTTGGAATCAGGACAAAATCCTGTTGTGCATTTGAGACCTTTTGTGGGCTGGTCAGGGACCAGAACTGCCGCTTAGACCTTCAAGTGAAGATGTGATAGGAGGTTGCCTTTATCATTCAGAAAGACTCACATCCAGGAAGGAAGCAACAGGGGAATAATAATTAAAAACAAGCAAACAAACAAAAAACTGAGAGGCTGGTCTCCTAGAGGAACAAGAAATACTCTTAGCATCGGCCCTGAAAGACCTGTTTTGTGCCGAGTTGGAAAAGGAAGCATGAAGGAGAAAGGAAGCAATGACCCAGGAAGAGAGGAAGCAGTGATCCAGGTTTATGCTGGTGGTGATTTTGTTTTTGTTTTGTTTTGTTTTAAAGTCTTTCTGTCCTCAGAAGCATTTCCTGGTAGGTTTATTGTTTTGTTTGTTTTTGTTTTCCCCATAGTATCTATCCTCCCTACATAGCCCGTTTTCCCTCCCAGGTAGTGTGTCTGTATCTGCCCTATCCTAAATGACAAAGGAGGTTGGGACATCCACTCTGTCCCTAACCTATCAACAATTACAGAGTCTGAGCCATAGAAGCACGCCTGTAGACCAGAACCAATGGGAAGAATGGGGGATCACCAGGTAGGACGCCCTAAACATATTTGTGCTTTTGTGGTTCTTGCCTCATACAAATTTTTCTTTGATTTCAGGATGGGACAGACACGGAGCACCCCACTGGGCTTGGTCCTGGAACACTTTAAGGACTTTTGCCTAGTCTAGAAGACTCTGTCTGACTGTTAGTTCCCACAAACTAACCATCTTTTGCAGGAACAAATGGCCCACCTATAAAGTAGGATGGCCCGAGGAGAGATGGCTATAGTTTTTGAGCCCAGGGGCCACCCAAACCAAGTTCTATATATCACCATGTGGTGATACCTGGTCGAGAAGACCCCTGTTTGGATGAGGCATTTTTTGTCCCCAGCCTAGATGCTCCCTGCCCTTCTTCCTCTAAAGGAGGTTCAGCCTCAGCCCCCTGCCTTGCTTCTCCCTTCTGCTCCTGAGGAGGATCTCTGTCCCCCTCCTTATGTTCCTGCTCCTGATGCCCTGCCCCTGCCCCTGCCCAGCCTACACAGGCAGAGGGAGGAGCATCCCCTGAGTCCCTTGACTCTCCTGACTCCACCTGGAGTCCACCTCATAGTCAGGCCTACACTGCCCAGAGGGTCCACTCTATTACAGCCTTACCCATCTGGGCTTTGGTTCCCCCTAAATGCTCAGGGGAGAGAGTTCATGACATATGTGTCATTTGCCGTCAATGATCTTTATAATCGAAGTTGCAGACCACCCTCCCCCCCATTTCCAGAAAGATCATCAGCTCTCACAGGTCTTCTAGACTCAATCATGCTGACTCATTTGCCCAGTAGGCATGACTGTCAGCAGCTGCTCCAGGTCCTCTTCATGACAGAGGGAAGAGAGAGGATCATGGGAGCTGCCTGGAAATTGGTGCCGGGAGCAAATGGGCTCAAGTCCAGGCTGATATTGACTCAGCCTTTTCTTTGCCCTGACCAGACTGGGATTTTAACACTGCCGAAGGTAGGGAGAGGCTCCAGGTCTACAGCCAGATTCTGATGGAGGCCTCTGAGAGGCTGCCAGGTGGCCCGCAAACTTATCTAAGGTGAGCCCGATGATTCAGGGAAAGAATGAGAGCCCCAGGGAACATCTAGAAAGATTTTTTGAAGCCTACAGGACCTACACTCCTTTTGACCCAGAAGCCAGAGAGCACCAGTCAGCTATAAACATGGCATTTGCTAACCAACCTGCCCTTGACATCTTTTTGGAAGCTTCAGTACCTGGACATTTTAGTTCAATACCTGAGGGAGTGAGTAGCCATAGCCGAGAAGGTTTTCAACCACCAAGAAACCCCCAAAGACTGACAGACCAGAGGACTGGTGAAAGTACTACTCGCTGCCAGGAGCCGTGGCTGTCCTGATGAGAGAGAGCTGAAAAACCTAGCTAGCAGAAGGGGCAAAGGTCAGCCAGCCCCCACTGAAGGAAAAACCTGTCCTCCATAGAGAGGGGCCGATGTGCCTATTGCAAGGGAAAAGTCCATTGGAAGCATGAGTGCCCTAAGAAGCATCAGAGAGGGCCCAAAGGTTCTGGAATTAGAAGAATTAGATGACTGAGGGTGTCAGGCTCAACCTCCCTCCATGAGCCCTGGGTGACCCTGACGGTGGAGGAGAAGCCCATAGACTTTGTGCTGGACACAGAAGCACTGTTTTGAGACAACCACTCAGGCCATTGTCAAATTGAAAAACAAGGGGCAACTGCCACTAAGCCCTATCCATGGATAGGTGGACCTGAAGAAGGTGGGCTTGGAAGTGTGATGGGTAAAACTCATTTATGGTCATCCCTGGATGCCCAGACCCCTCCGGGGAAGAGACCTCCTCGCCAAAATGGGAGCCCAAATCCATGTGGGTCCAGAGGGAGTGGAAGCCATGTTCTGACCTTGGCCCTAGAAGAGGAATACAAAATGTTCCCTCAACCAGCCCCATCTCCTAGCCTGTTACTCCAGGGGTTTCTGGAAGAAGTTCCCAAGGTCTGGACAGAAAAAATTCCAATGGGACTCAGCTACCCAGCCCAAGTCAGGCAATATCCAATGCCCAGAGAAGCCAGAACAGGGACCACCCCTCACATTAACCGGCTCTGGGAAGCAGGGCTTCTGATTCCAAACAGCATGGAACACTCCCCTCTTTTTGGTCAAGAAGCCCCATTCAAATGACTATTAGCCTGTGCAGGACTTAAGAGAGGTAAATAAGAGGGAGGAAGACGTCCATCCCACATCCCAAACCTGTACACCCTGCTGAGCAGCCTCCGTCCGGAGCAGGAGCACACACTGTGCACTGAGCTGGACCTGAAGGATGTGCTGGACCTGAAGGACGCCTTCTTCAGTTTGGCTCCAGTGCCCAAAAGCCAGTCTCTCTTTGCCTTTGAATGGCAAAACTTGAAGAGGCTTCAATGGACAACTGACTTGGGCATGCCCACCTCAAGGATTCAAGAACTCACTCATCATCTTTGACGAGGCACTGCATGAGGACTCGGGTGAGTGCTGCCCACCCCCAGATAACTGTGCTCCAGTATATAGATGACATCGTGATTTGGGGGGAGGGGCTGACCTGGAGCTATGCCAGCAGGTCACGCCAGACCTGCTACAGGAGCTGAACCAACTTGGCTACCCACTGTCTGCTAAGAAAGCCCAGCTTTTTGTCAACTTGCGGTCACCCATCTGGGGCACCTAATGGGGGGCCAATGCATGCTATCAGATGTCTAGAAGCAAACCATCCTTAGCATCCTAGTTCCATCAACCCAAAGGCAAGCATGGACATTTCTGGGATCTACCTGGGATCCAGAGTGAACTCTGTGATCCAAGTTAGCCAAACCACTCTAAGAAGCCATCAGAGGCCAAGAAGATAAAACAGGACGGACTTCTGAGGGGGACATGGCTTTTAAGACTCTAAGAAGAGCCTCATGGGAGGCGCTGGCCTTGGCCCTCCCAGACAATCACACAGCTTTCCACCTGTATGTGGATGAGAGAAAGGGAATAGTAAAGGGAGTGTTCACCCAAGCTTTGGGACCATGGAAAAGACCTGTGGCTTATTTATCCAAGAGGCTGGATCCTGTGGCCTGCCTCTGGATCATAGCTGCCACTGCCCTGCTAGTTAAGGATGCTGACAAAATAGCCATGGGATAAGAACTTATCACCACCTCCCATACTATTGAGGGGACCCTCAAAAACCCAACACTGGCACACCTTCAGGCTCTACGTTTGAACCGTCTTTGCATAAGACATAACCCATCATCTGCCCTAAACCAGCCACCTTGCTACCTGACCCATCTGTAGTTCTGACTTGACTGACATGCCCTGTCCAGGTGCTGAACGTACCTACTTCATGGATGGGAGCAGCGTTATCCAGAGTGGAATCAGGTCTGCAGGGGCGGTGGTAATGTTCTTGGACTCTGTTATTCGGGCAGCTGTTTTGGCACTGGGAACTTCAGCCCAGAAAGCTGAACTAAAGGATCTAACCTAGGCCTTAAAACTGGCAAGAGGGGCCGTAGCTAACATCTACACTGACCTCATATGCCTTTGTTACGGCTCATGTCCATGGATCCGTATACCAAGAGAAGGGATTATTGACTACTGAAGGAAAAAACATCAAAAATAAGGAAGAAATACTTGCTTTATTGGAGACATTATGGTTTCCCCTCAAAGTGGCCATGATTCATTGCCCCAGGCATCAAAAAGGAACATCATAAATAGCCCAAGGGAACAGGCTAGCTGATAGTCACAGGGAGGCCACCCAAGCCCCAAGCTTCCACTGCCAACATCCTGGTAGCTTTGCCTCCCTCTGCACTCCCAGCCATCCCTGAATATACTCCCTGAAGACAAACCAGATCAGGCAAAATGCCAAGGAGTTTACAGAAGAGATATATGGCTGCTGACTTTATTTATTTATCATATACAAGTACACTGTAGCTGTCTTCAGATACACCAGAAGAGGCATCAGATCCCATTACAGATGGTTGTGAGCCACCATGTGGTTGCTGGGAATTGAACTCAGGACCTCTGGAAGAGCAGTGCAACCTCTGAGCCATCCTCCAGCCCGGCTGGAGTTTGAAGGCTGCACCATCCTACCTAAGGAGTTTGCTAAGCCCCTCACCCATCAGATTCATCAAGCTTCACACCTGGTCACTGAAGGCTGAAGGAATTGCTTTGAGGAGCAAGGTACAAAATGTTTGACTTAGGACACTTGATCAGGTGATCTCACTGTCCCACCTCTCAGGCCCCAATCAAGGAGAATCCGGTCAACAACCAGGGTCTAATTGGGAAATAGATTATACAGAAACAAAACCAGGAACACATGCTAGTTTTTATAGATAACTTTTCAGGGTGGGCAGAAGCCTGCCCTACAAAGGAGACGGCCAACATAGCGGTAAAGGAGCTCCTGGAAGACATCATATCTGGGTCTGGTTTGCCTACCCTGCTTGGGTGTGACAATGGACCAGCATTCATCTCAGGTAACTAAACCTCTGAAAACTCAGGTTCTCAGAACCAATTGGAAATTACATTGTGCATACAGACCCCAGAGTTCAGGGCAAGTAGAGAGGATGGATGATCCTACCCTGAAGGAGGCCTTGACCAAATTAACCCTTGAAACTGACTCCTACCTTATGCCCTATAAAAGGCTAGGAACATCTGCTATACTTTAGGTCTCGCCCCTTTTGAGATCCTATGTGGGAGGCCTTCTCCCATGCTGACTAACCTCCAGTCTGGTATCTTAGCTTAATAGGGACAACATAAGTTTTTAAGATCCTTGGATGCCCTCCATAGGGTCCAGAAGCAACTCTGGCTTGCCATCCACTGGTTTATGAATCTGCTCCTCCCCCTAACCCCCAGTGCTTTGAACCAGGTGATGGAGTCTGGATTAAGACATGAAACCACAAGACTCTGGAACTTCGCTGGAAAGGACCTCACACCATGATCCTGACCACACCTACAGACGAGATCAGGACACTGATACACCACTTCCACATTAAGCCTGCCAGGAGGGAGACGACCCAGCAGTTGAGGTTCCATTGGAGACTCCCAGGTCACCTCACACCCTGTCTACCCCCAAACTGCAACCCCAGCACTCCTGATCCTGCTGGCTTGCTGCTTACACTTTGCTACATAGCCACCAGCCCCCACTAGCCCCTGAATCTAACCTGGCAGTTAGTTAATGCTGCAACCGATAAGATTGCCAACTCTACCTCCTACTTGGCTACTCCAGGCACCTAGATCCATGACCTTCATGTAGACCTTTGTGACCCAGTGGGTGAGGAATGGGACCTCTCAGATCAAATGCCCTTTCCTGGTTACGATTGCAACTCACCCCGGCCCCAAAAGAACACACAGTCTCAGGCCTTGTATGTCTGCCCAGGGCATCCTTGGGATCGGAGCCAGCGAACCAAACGCAGAGGTCCACAGTTTCTGTACCACATGGGCATGGAAATCTACTGGGAGGAAGACCTGGAAGCCCCCCATCAAAGATGACCTCATCTCACTGTAACCTGGTTTGAGGATACACAGTCACTTGGGGACCGTTCCTGCATAAGAAAGGATACCCAGCCTCCTAGGAGAGAGACTTGCAGACCTTGTTTTGAGCCCCCCCCCTTACTATCTGGGTACCCACAAGCAACAACCTTTTCATAAAATTTACGGCAGCTGGCAAGAAGGCCAATCAGACTGTTACTTACAGTTCAACTGCTCCAACGTAGCTTTGTGAGACCCATGATCCCATCAAGTTATTAGGAAGGCCAAACCACCACCCCCCACACACACACAAACCTCTGCCTCTGCCCACCATCATTCAGGACCCACCACCCTTCCACCCCATCGAGGTCTCATTTCATCTAACCAACCGCTCCCTAAATCCGTTCCACCTCCTGCATTGCCCACTTCATCACCAGAGTCAGAGTCACCCCTGCAACTATTAGAAGCCGTTTTCCAGGTTCTTAACTCCTCTCACCTGGACTTAACACAGGATTGTTGGTTATGCTTAAATGCTCAGTCCCACTGCTAAGAAGGAATAGCTGTCCCTGGAGACTATTCACAGACTACAGATGTAGGTGGCAGCAACCAGATAGAGGAAAACTGACCCTAAAATCAATAATGGGACAGGGACTCTGCACTGGAAATAAGGTTCCCTCAGCCTATTACCACCTCTGCAATTGCACTGTAACTCCTACCGTTGTTGCCCCAGAGAGTGCTGCCCCATGCATTTATGACCTGGTTATAAATACTACTGATGGTTTACTGGCCCTTTATCATTTTGTATACATTGACTTGTGTATCTCCTATGATCTATTCTCTTTTTAGAACTCGATGTTCGTAAGTTCTAAAGCCCCAGGTATTTTGCTACCAGTCTCTTGACTTCTTTTTGAGAGTCTTCCCCTTACCTCCCTAAACTGAGTGCTGCTGTGCTGGCTAATTTTATGTTAACTTGACACAGGCTAGAGTCATGTGAGAGGAAGGAAGCCCGATTGGGAAAATGCCTCCATGACACTGGGCTGCAGGCAAACCTGTAGAGAATTCTCTTCATCAGTGACTGATGAGGGAAGGCCCAGCCCATGTTGGGCGGTCCTGAGCTCTATAGGATAGCAGTCGGAACAAGCTGGGTGGGAGTGGGAGAGCAAGCCAGGAGGCAGCACCTCTTCATGGCCTCTCTGTCAGGTCCTGTTCTGAGTTTCTGTCCTGACTTCTGTCAATGATATTGATGTGTAAGCCAAATGAAAATAAACCCTTTCCTTCCCAGCTTGGTTTTGGTCATGGTGTCTCATCACAGCACGGTATCCCTAACTAAGACACCTGGGTTAGACTAAGTGGTTGTCCTTTACATGTACTCCCTTGCACATCCAACCACACCTTCATAGTCACATGTAGGCCTACTTCTGGGCATCTCTTGTCCCTGAACTCAGGAGTGTACAAATCTCATCTCCAATGACAGTTCTCCTGCCATTTAAGTTTTCATACAGGCAAAAGCCTGGAAATAACTTTTTCTTCTACTTCCTCATATTTACTAACAAACCAGGCCTACTTACCATTTAGGCATTGCAACTTCACCCACAGTTCATTCTGCTCCCGTTGCTACTGCCCTAGATTTGCATGCCAGGCCCCTTCTCCATGTTATTGTTAGAGACGGAGTTTATTTACTTCCTTAACATCTTTTGCTTAGCTTTCATCATTCTTCTCTGAATACATATGACAGGTTGCCAATTTGAGACTATAAAGGGACCTTTAGGAGTAAAGTTTAGCCAGTCATGTACCATACAGCTGTAATCTCGGCATGTGTGAGATAGAGGTAAGATCAGAACTTTAGGGCCAGTCTGGGATGTGTGTGTGTGTGTGTGTGTATTCATTGTGTTTAAAATGGAAAAAATTTGGAACACATCTGGATCTAGAACATTGATGACATCATGCCACATCAGTCCTGAACTAGTCACCTCTGAGTTTTTACTAAGAACCAAACCATTTAAGCGGTTAATTTAGGAATGTCTCATCCTGAGGTTCAAATATGTGAAAGGATGCATTCTCAAGAGGCCTGTGAGCTGGAAGTGGACTTTGTTCCACTAGAGTCTGGTTGGGGCAACATTGATGTCCATGGTTAAATTCCATTTATTGTGGGGCTAGAGGGATGGCTCAGCAGTTAACAGCACTGACTGCAGTTCCAGATGATTCCATTTCAATTCTCAGAACCCAGGGCATCCAATAAACTTTTGTGACCTCCAGGGGCATTAGGCACACAAGTGGTGCACAGACTTAGAGAGCAAAACTCCCATACGCACTAAAAACGTTTATGAGTAAGAATTTTTGCAATGTAGTTTACAAAGGCTTATTCACTAACCACACCTTAGTGTGATGTGGAGGTTTACTGTACAGCTAATTCCTATTTGTAGAAGCAGCCTCCTGAAGGCAGTAGGGAGGCTCATGAAACTCCTCAGAAGATTCAAGACTCTGGTTTATGACTGAACATCTCTTCCAGTGGTTATAAGTACAAACTTGCTAGAGGAGACTCTTCAAACATGCAGCTACCTCGAGTTTCCCAGGAACACCAGATGCTTTGAGCCCTCCCCTGGGCTGCTATGTTGTTCCTCAGTTGCAGCTGTCCATCCTTCATGTTCCCATTAGTAATCCTGATAAATTTGTTGGGCCATCAAGCTGGGCTTAGATGGATTTTCTTTGGCCTATTATTGTTCTCTCTCCCAGAAAATAAAACAAAAGTCTGTTGAATATATCAAAAGGCAAACTTTGAAGGGAGGCTAAGCAACCTTGAAGCACTGTGACAGACAGACAGGCAGGCACAGTTGGGCCATCATCAGTACACTAGAAAAAGGGATACAAGGAAAGGCAAGGAAGTGTGGGGCTAGCTTTGTCATAGTTTCTTTTTTTTTTTTTTTTTTTTGGTTCTTTTTTTGGAGCCGGGGACCGAACCCAGGGCCTTGTGCTTGCTAGGCAAGCGCTCTACCACTGAGCTAAATCCCCAACCCCTTTGTCATAGTTTCTTAACTACTGATGTATTGGGAAAGTCCTTTTAAAGTGGGTTGACACTCGGGTCTGAATGTTTGTCTTCTACATCCCGTCCCTTCCTGCGCATTATACTGATTAATCCACAAAGCATCTTTATGAAAACAGGGGGCATTAGGTTGACTGTTGTTAATGACATCTCCACTTGTACAGCTACATTTCTTTTTTTAAAGACAGAATTTTACTCGGTAGGCTAGGCTGGTCTCAAACTCACTGTAATTCTTCTGCCTCAATCTGCCTTTCAAATGGGATTGGAGGTGTGTACCACCATGGCCTGGCTGTACTTTCTACTGTATATTTTAATCAAAGGTATTTTGTTATAGCAGCCTAAATTAAGACAGTTGACTATTTTTAAGAAGGGTAGCCTGATAGTATTTGGCAGTCTGATAATAGTCATGTTCTCACTTAACAATGGGATTAGATTTTAAGAAATGAGTCATTAGGTGATTGTAGTGACAAGCTCTTTTATCACCTTGCAAACCACACAGAATGTATTTTATACAAACCTAGATGGAATAGAGGAGGGTTTGCGTTGGCAAGTAACCACTCTGCACACCCAGTTTCTACCTTTTAAAGTTAGCATTCTTCACCCACAAGTTTGCAGGCTTACCACTTACTTTCAAATTTCCTAACGATTATTCACTTTAGACCACCCAGAGCTCTCAGTAACCCCGACATCCTAGTCAGGTCTAGTCTTCTCTTTCACTCTTATAGGCAAACCCTGCTTTGGCAGTGGACATCATGATGTAGAAGGCACATTTGTGTCAAGTCAGGTGATTATAAGGGCCTCCAGATCTGATATTGACCTTTCTTGAAATATTCGTATTGCCGTCAATGAAGCAGATGTTCCAACAATTTATGTCCCATCTGCTCTTGTTCTTTGAGGGTCTAGCTGTGGTAGAGCAGCTGACTTAATAAGCAGTAGCCATCAGTGATCCCCACCCCCCCTTGCTTCAAAGTCCTTCATTTTAATTTCATTTCTGGATGGATCACTTGATGACAACTTACTCTCAACCTTAGCAGTGATTCCGTATGCTGTGGGGCCATAACAAACAAACAACATGAGGTTTAATCAAGCACAGGAGAAAAAACGATACATTCAACAGATGTGGTATACAGAAGATGAGGCTGCTGCTGGCTTCTGTTGTTGAAACACCATGTGAGTATACTCTCCTATGAAAGGTAAGTAGGAAAATGACTTGGAATATTCTGATCTGTCTTCATAAAAGGGCAAGTTTGCTCATAGTCCCTGAGAGCAGGCACTTAGTCTTGAACATGACGCTTTCTTCCTAAATTTTCTCCACGACTGAACTGTTTTACAGGAATATTGATGGAGAGCAAAAGAGCATAATCAAAGCCAGCAGTCAACTCTGAATGGACCTGCTGTCCTCTGGCTGTAGGCCAGCAAGTAGCACTGCCATCTTCTAGCTTAAGAACAAAGCTCAGCAGTCTATGGGAAATAGGCACTTACACAAAACTTTTTAAAATAGGAGTTTTTGACACTTGAAGGATTTCATTCCAAACTCTCAATTATATAATTACAAAAAAATCCATGTTTCACGAAAATATCCTAACCCTAACATAAAATTCAGATCACTTACCACAAAGTTAGACAAATGTATAAGGAAACAGAACAGAAAGCATATTTACAAATTTAGACTACATGAGACATTGTGAAGAATCTTTAACAACACTCTACGTACTTTTACAAACCACATTTAAAATGATGAATCTGTAAATGATGTGAGAAAGGTCATAGCGTGAGAACTCTAACTTTTAAAGTCCAAAGTTATGTTGAAGATTTTAAAAGTAATGATGAAAACTGCAACTCAAGGTCTGTGTGACAAAGACTAATTCAAGGACAGATTGTCTAAGAAAGGGCAAACTATTCCTATTCAAGTTAGTCATTTAGTTCCCCATGAGTATAAACTATTAACAACCATGAAATGGATGAAGCTAATTACAAATTTTGTTAGTTTCTAAACAACAGAAGGGGTCTTTTCACAGTCAGTCATAGTCTCTTCTACCCTGGTGTGGGTATTTCTGCTACATATAAAATCCTCACCCAAAACAATTTTCCCTTCACCTCTGTGTTTTGTTTTTAAGTAGAAAATATTTTTAAACAAAGGAACATCTGTTCTTCAGCTATAGAATTGCTCTCCCATGGACTCTGGGAGAGAAAACAATTTCCTTTTCTTCTGCTACCTACAACCACAAAACAAAGCAAAGCGATCCAACTCCTAATGTAGTGTCGTGTAGAGCCTAGGTCTGGAACATTCCGTGCTAGTTTCCTGCTATACGCTGAGCACAATTATTTACATTATTGACAAATCTATTTAACAGAATAGTGTCATTCCAGAGCTTCCTTCAGCAGCAGCTAAAAAAGACGCGAGCAGCGGCGTCTGCGGATGGGAACATCAAAGACCCTCCTCCTTCTCTCCTCCCCTTCACCCTCATCTGATTCATTCTCATCCTCATCTGATTCATCGGATTCATCCATGTCTGCTGAGTCATCGTTTTCCTCTTCCTCTTCCTCCTCAGCTTCCTCCTCCATCTCTTCATATTCATCAGGACCCATTTCCTTAAAAGAGAAAATCTTCTGATGAGAAAAATGTCCATCAGTTCTTATAATAATTCTATGGCCTAGAACACAAGTAACTAGACATGCTAGGCACAAGTTTTCACAGAGCTAACAGCACAATCTCATGGTGCATGATGCATCGTGCTAAGAAATGCTCAACATGGTTTTAAAGGTAAACACATTTCACTAAGACAGTGATGGTTCTTTACATAGCAGTTGGTAATTCATATACAGAGGCAGGCATACTAGTAACCCACAATAAAGTTTTAATGAACTTATAGTAATGTGGTTTATTAATTCTTTATAAGTCTATCTGCTTATGGACACAGAGATGTGAAAATATTAATCAGATATGATCTCTAATGGTAATTTTTATGCATAGTTCCTGAAAGGTTTTTTATTGAGTTCCAAAGACACATCATTTTAATTTAAACATCAGTAGCCTGTACTTTTGAAAAAGAAATATTTTATTTTTCCAGTTGCTCGTAACAACAACAGTCAATTGTCTGCTCTTGGCTCCCGTGGTTGGATATCTGGGAAGCACTCAGTGGAATACTTCTGGCTTCAAGTCTCTCATGGTGATACAGCTGAATGATGACTGGAACCAAGCTTCACCTCAAGGGCTTCTTCACTCACATGTCTGGTACCTGGACTGGGATGATCCAAATATCTGGAGCCTGGAGTGGGCACTTCCTTCCACCTTGTGGTTAAATCTCTACAGGCTTTCTATGGCTGCTTCATGGGAACTGGACTTCTCACACTAGGTCCCAGAACACCAAAGGCACATGTTCCAGGCCTAAAGGCAGACTGCCTTTTCTAACTCAGCCTCAGCCGAGTGTCACTTTGCCGAGTCCCTAGAGAGATGCATTCCTAAGACCACTCAAGACTGTAGGAAAAGGGAGCTGTGAAGGCTCTAGGACAGGAGAGGCGAGGAGCATGCAGTGTCAGACCATCTCTTGGAATGCCATTCTGCTTAAGCAGGCATCCCCAATCGAGTTGTGGCTATAATTTGGCTGCTAATCTTCTCTAACACACATCTGAAGACTCAATGAAGAGTCAGGGCTCAGCTGGCCATCTCAGTACTGAGAAATTTAGTGCATGGTGTCAACAAAAGTCCCCCCCACCATGGCTTTTACTGCATTAATATCATTAGCACTACTCTGGCCCCTCTTTTTTATAACAGGCTCTCATGTACTGAGAGTGGCTATTCAGACCTCATTTATAACTGCTCTCCCTTGTTCTCTGTACTCGAGCCTCCTGCGATCACACTAAGCTCACAGTTCCCTAAGAACCCTCATACCAAGTACTTCTTGGCTGAATATTATTCCACAAATCCACATGGCTTCCTTCCTTCCTTCCTTCCTTCCTTCCTTCCTTCCTTCCTTCCTTCCTTCCTTCCTTCCTTCCTTCCATATTTCTACTTAGATATTACCAAGACCTTTCCTGACACATCTTTAGAACAGAGCCCGACAGGATACTCCCTTTAGCACCTATTTTTTTCTACCACATTTGATACTTGACCCAAGAGCACATATTAGTTCTTTCCTTCCAAAGAGAGTATGAAATCCAAGGCTTTTGATTATATTGTTTGCTACAGTACTCACTTGTTGAGAGAGCAAATGAAAATGTAGGAGAAAAGAATTGTGTCATTTAGGATTTATTATAACACACAATAACAATCAGAAAATATACACAAATGTGACTTATGTTATTTCATTATTTTTAACTTCAGATTTTTTTTTAAATCTAAGGACTGAAGACTTCAAAATTTTGCAGGAGGTACAAAAGGAGGGATGGGGAAGCCTTTGGAAATCCTAAAACATGATTATCAGGTAGTATGATTATTATATTAAGAAAACAAGAACTGTTAAAGGAATCAACTGTGATTAGAAAGAGAAATATTCAGATGATAGTGTACTATAGGAATAGCAGACAAGAGAGGAGGAGGGACATAAAGAAGCATCCAGAATGTTCCTAGTGCCTCAGTCAAGCACAGTAAGTAACTACACAGGGACATCATTAAACTAAGCAGAGAAGCCATTTACAGTGCCAAGTATAAAAAAAAATTATGAAGCCTAGCAATTAATCAGACTGGTGGGGGACAAAAATGCAAAACAAAATTCAACTTCCATATCAAGGAAGATAACAGAAATAAGAAAGGTCAATAAATACAGCCCTACTGTCTTTTTTATGTTGATTAAGTCACAATTCTCATTTTTTCTAATGACTCTCCATCTTTGAAAAAACACTTTCTGTAAAACAAGTCAAATACTTTTTCTTATAGTTGAGCAGAAACAAAAGCTTTAAATAAATAAATACAGTTGAGAGGGTTGAACATGTAAAGGGTTTATTTATTTTAATTTTAAAAGGAACTGATACTATTATAACTGTCCTGTTTTCATTTCCAATATGGTAAATACTGACAATGACTGTGTAAACAGGTTCTTAGGCATCAATGGTGTTTATACATCTAAGGAGGTGGTGAGGCCCAAAGGCTTGAGAACCACTGTCTTTAAACCCATACTTTACATCCACTGAAACAAATATTAAAGACAAGCAACAAAAGGATCAACTGACCCAATTCGACTGCCTGCCCACACATGCCTCAATGCTCTTAAGCTAGGACAAGGAATGTTATTAGAGACGAATAAGAGTCAAAGAACCACTGCCGTAAACAGACAACAATCTAAGCACTGGCACACAAGTACATAACTTCAAAATGCATGAGGCAAATGTGACAAGAATAAGTAAGCAGTGGGCAAAGCCATTAAAGATTTCAACAATAGTCTCTTCAATGGTTGAAATAACAAAAGTTTAAAGAAAGAGCAATAAAAATACAGATGACTTGACACACACTGGCAAACAGCCAGCCAGTGTGGCCTGTCATTATAGAATAAATTCTCACATGGTAGAGTATACATTCTTTTCAAAGACACAAAGATCATTGACCAAGATATAGAAATTCTTCACATAATTTGGGGTCATAAAACATTAAAAAATATTAGCAATACAAAATAAGTTCTCTAACCACAATATTAGAAATCAATAAGCAAAAGATAACTAAAATCTTCCAAACACTTGAAAATTAACATATTTCTATGCAGTCTTAAATCAGTTACAAGGAAAATCTGAGCGTATTTTGAACTAAATATTAACCAAAATATAACATCAGAATTTGTACAATAACAGCTAAAACAGGGCTTAGAAACAGGAAAGGTCTACAATCGATAATTAAACTTCTACCTTTAAAAGCTACAGGAAAAGCGAATGAAACCCAAGGTAAGCAGAAGAGAAATAAAAACAAGTGCACCAAGCGTGAAATAGAAAAGAGAAACTACAGAAAATCCATCAAAACGAAGTGTTGTTCCTTTTCAATGATCAATAGAAATGTTGTGGCTAAAAAAAGATATAAATCACCAATATTAGGAATAAAAGAAGGTTATCTGACTACAGCTCTTGTAGTCATAAAAAGGATATCAACGGATATTGTGAATAACTTTATGCTAATAAATTCAACATTTAGATGAAATAAACAAATTTTATGAAAGGCATAAAACTGAAACAAGAAAGAATAGAAAATATACGTATTAAAGAAATTAAGTCCGTATTTTAAAATTTCCCCATAAAGCAAACTCCAGTTCCAGACAGCTTCACTGATGAATATCACCACTTAAGGATAGGATGGTACCACGCTCAGATAGGTTCTGGGCTAACCAAGAATGGAAGTCTGGTCTGGTGTAGGCCAAGAATGGAAGTCTGGTCTGGTGTAGGCATGGTGCACACATCTAGCACTTGGGAGGCTGAGGCAAGAAAACAGTGAGTTTGAGGCCAGCCTGGGCTACATAATGATACCCTATCTCAAGCTTTCCTCTCATCCCCTTCACCCAAGAAAGAAAAAGGAAGTCTATTCCAGGGAGTAGCAAGTTCTCCATGCTGGAAACAACTTTATCACAAACGTGGGCCAGTACAGGTCCTTTTCACCACATTGCATACAGTGCACAATGGCTCTTCATGCTAATCTTTCAAACCAGAGTTGAGAATGGGTCCTCTTTCAGGAAGGTTAGTCCACTTTTCTAGAATTATCTCAAACCTACCCATTCCAGCAGCTGGGAGGGCATTTTCTAAGCGTACCATATCTACAACTGAGGTGCATTCTGAATATATAATCCTCAAATGTAACATAGTACTCCACACACTGCAATCACTCTACAGCCCATAAAGTAGGGTTACTGTTGTACCTATCACCAAGTAACCTTAAGAATGAGATTTGTAAAAGATGCCTGGTTGACTTGAAAAACAATCAGAGAAGTATATTCCTACCCAATAAATCCTCTATGAAATTTCTCTGTAGGATACTAGTTTATTTTATTAAGTTGGGAGTCTTAGCAAAAACACTGTAGGAAACTGTTTTCCAACTCTTAATGACACGAGTGGATTTTAAGTGGTCTCATTGGCCCTTCACGTCTTCTAATACGTTCAGGCCACATAGCTACTATTGGGAACCGTGAAAAAGAAGATTAATCTGCAAAATGGGTAACAGTAGGAAGGATGAAAATGAACACATTGTTCATCTCCCTTCAGATACTAATACCTAAGATACTTCCTCAAAACGTCTACATTTTTGGAGGGGGACATCATTATCTACCTAAACAAAGATGGTCTTTAGAATAATTCTACAAAGTCATAAATCTAGCACTAGAAAAAAATTTAACTTACCAATCGGGCTATAGACACCCTGAATGTTGGGCATGCCATATGGAATCGTGGGATGGCAACATTAAAGACCTTGTCCTTAAAGTACAGAAAATGGAAGGTATAATACCCTTCCATATAGCCTGATGTTGTAGAAAATGTGGTGCAGCTGGTGTATTCGTATATCCGACCTGGGCTAATAATGGGAAATTCACCTGCAGAGGAAACAGTAACAATAAACCAAAATATAAAATTCACTTCTTCCTTTTAGTAAATAATTCTCCAGATGCTATGTAAGTAGTTTGAAAGTAAATTGCACAGTTAGGAGAAAACAAAGCTCTAAGAGGATTACAGCAAAGTGCTGATGTGGTGGCATCATGAGGGTTACTTTTGAGTCAGATGTTGGGGGCTGGGACTTTCTGCACATGTAAGGAGGGCACTGTCTCCCTTCAATCACGTGGGTCCCAGGGAAGGGGACTCAGCTTCGGTGGCACCTGCCTTTGTCTGCTGCGACCTCACCAGCTCTCAACATTTTTTTCTTTTCTTTTTTTCAGAGCTGGGGACTGAACCCAGGGACTTCTCTACCACTGAGCTAAATCCCCAACCCTCAACATTTTTTATTCCCCAAATTCTCTACAAGGTAGCAGGTGGGGAATATCTAATAAACAAAATTTAAGAGGGACACTTTTTTCCCGAAATTGACATAATCTTTAAAACACAAATAAAAGTGTCACAGACACTTTGAGACAGTACTCAAACAAAGGTAAAGGTAGTATTAATTCCTATAGCAGCAAGAGACTAAAACATAAGGTTCTGAAATGCATCCCTCATGTTCAGTCTGGATAAATATCAGTTACAGAGGAAGGTCCTCACATCGGTAATCAAATAACAAAACTTACAACATTTTAAATACAATTCCTTAGCACTAGATCCTCTCTTTTTTGAGATATATTTTATATTTCAGCCAGAGGTGGTGATCCATACCTTTAATCCCAGCACTCAGAGATGCAGGTAGATCTCTGTGAGTTCAAGTCCAGCCTGGTCTACATAAACATTTCCAGGTAAGCAAAGCTACAGTTAAACCCTGAGTTCAAAAATAAATACATAGCTAGAGAGATGGCTCAGTGGTTAAGAGCACTGACTGCTCTTCCAGAGGTCCTGAGTTCAAATCCCAGCAACCACATAGTGGCTCACAACCATCTGTAATGGGATCTGATGCCCTCTTCTGGTGTCTGAAGACAGCTACAGTGTATTTGTGTAGAATAAATAAATCTTTACAAAATAAATAAATAAATAAAGGGGTTGGGGATTTAGCTCAGTGATAGAGCGCTTGCCTAGCAAGCGCAAGGCCCTGGATTCGGTCCCCAGCTCCGAAAAAAAAGAAAAAGAAAAAAAAAACATAAGTAAAAGTAATAAAAATGTATGTTTTTATTGTGTGTTTGTGTGTTTGTGTGTTTGTGTGTATGTACATGAATACAGGTGGTTTTGAGCCAGCTAATATGGGTGCTAGACTTAACTTGTGTCTTCTGGAAAAGCAGCATCAATAATAACAAAGGAAAATTAAATCTGTGCTATTATTTCAATATTCTATAATTGATAAAGACTACCAATATAAAATTTATATTCTTACTATCTTGTGCCTCCTAATTCACAGAACATAATAATTACAATTAAAAAATTAAGAATGGGGTGGGGCGAAAAAAATTAAGAACACAAGAATAACAATCAGGGAACAATGGTCCACAAAAAGGGAAATTAATCCCTAAATAACTGTTTGTTATGGTTTCAGAAAAAATGACATTTCAGGGACTAAAATAATAGGCTAATGACATCCACAAATTACATTTATAACTTATAAACAGCCTAAACTTTCTTTGAAACAATTGACCAAGAAATGTAAATCTTGGATGACATACCAACTACTCCAGGTCCCTGGACTTCCTCCACATCCCCTTTAGCATTTGTTATCCTCCAGTAGCGACTGTCCAACTGACAGGCCTTCTCAGGAAGAGCGTCCCTTGACATTTCAATCCTGGAGAAAGAGCAGGGCAGACTTGTTTTGTTTTTCTGTTTAAGTAACTACAGCATCTGAGTTAGCACTACGAAAGGCTTCCAGGGAAAATTAATAAATCTAACCCAAAGTCCATGTTAGCCATAAGTTCTCACCGACGCTGCTTTAATTAGGCTAATTCCACCCCCTCCCATGAAGATGCTTTCCCTTAATTTATGCATCCATTATTCAGTCTTCAATTTGTTTCTCGAGGCTAACATTTTCTCTTTCTCTAGTAATCTGTCTCTATTTTCATGCTAAGGACCCTGTAAGGACAGGAAGGTATTTCTATTTTAAACAAGTCTTAATTTTAAGCAAGATCGAAATAAAACAAATATCTAAACTATGGTTGGAGCAATAGGTTATCTTTCTGCCTAAGCACAGAATATTTCTAACTACAGTGAATTGAAGCATTTGTTTTTATATTTAATCAAATTGAACATTCAATACTATGTATGACATATATGAAACACTCCATAAGTATTTATTACACTTCAAAATTGAATATAAATAGGACACATGAAATTTTAAATGCATGGTTTTCTGTTTGGCAATGGAATAACTTCTAGATTACATTACAATTCTAAAATAGAGCTTTGATAATTCCAACCTAGTAGTTTAGTTCCTGTAGTATCTGAAACAATAATTTATACTCAGGACACATGCAAAAAAACAAAACAAAACAAAAATCCCATAACCTGTCAAACTCCTTGTGAATACTGTATTGTTGAAATTTTATTAACTTTTCTGTAAGGTTCAGCAAGAAACTATTTTTCAAAGTGTGCCTTAGCAGGATGGTAAGGCGGCTCAGTGGATAAGGGCCTTTCTTGCCAAACCTAACAAGCTGAGTACCGTCCCCAGGATCCACATGACAGGAGAGAACCAACTCCTGAAGGGTACTACCCACACATGCATACACAATAAATTAAAAATGCAACTGAAAACATTTAAGTGTACTTAAGAGCTAGGGAGGTGGTTCAGTGGGCACAAACACATAAGGACTGATGTTTGGAGCCCCAGAACCTACTAAATATTGGGTGGGCATGGCTGCCTGCCTATAAACCCCATACTCAAGAAGACAGGTTCCCCAAAACAAGGTAGATAGCTGATCTAGATCTATTGGCAAGCTCTAGATTAACTGCAAGACCTGCTTCAAAAACTAAGGTAGATGGTGACAGAGGAAGACGGATGTCAATCTCAGGCTTCTGCATACCTATGTACCCACACATATGCAATCACACGCTAAAAAATATAATTTGTGTTTATTTGTTTTGTTTTTTTCAGACAGGGTTTCTCTATACAGTTTGGCTGTCTTAGAAACTCATTCTCTAGACCAGACCAGGCTGGCCTCAAACTCCCAGAGATCCACTTGCCACTCTCTGCCTCCTCAATTCTGGGATTAAAGGAGTATGTCACCACTGCCTGGCTGTTTTTTGTTGTTGTTTTGTTTTATTTTATTTATTTTAGTTAAATAAATACAATTTAAAAAAATAAATAAAAATAACCCTTAAATGCATTTCATAGCTGGGCGTGTAGCTCAGTGATAAGAATACTTGCCAAACATGGACAAGGCTCTTAGTTTGATTCACAGGACCATAAAACAAAATAAAAACAAAACCTATAAAGTTCATTTCACAGATCATGTCCAAATGGAAAAGAGCCACCAGCCATAGGATACTGGCACTTTAACTGGAAGTGGGGTCTTATGATTCAGATATAAAATGGTCCCCAAATGCTCACGTGTTGAAGATTTGTTTGGTTCTTCTTTCTCTGCTTCCTGGCCACCTTAAAGTGAACAGCTTTGCTCTGTGACATTAGTCTACACTTCTAGGGTATGCTGCCTAATCACACCTGGGCCCAGAAATGAGAGAGCCAAGTGGCCATGGGCTAAAGGCTTCCTTCAGAGTTCTGTCATGGAAACACACTGAGGAGACACAGTCCCACTTAGAGCTCTCACCTGATTCGGTATGTGAAGAAATAGTGTGGTGGGTGCACAGAGCTGAGTTCTGGCAGAAACGATGTGGACACTGAGACTGTAATATCTCCAGTTGTTGCTACACACTCTGGGTCATGAATATATCTAGCAAAGAAGAAAATTAACCAAGTTTAAATCAACTAGCTTCAATTCTTACAAGGTTTAAAGACATAAATACAATACCTTACCTATATTTATAACTTTCAGTCCTGTTTGATACAATCCTATGGATCTTGAACTTTATAGTGGGAAACCTTGGGGTCTCTGGTTCAGTATAGACAGTAATCAAAGATCCATGGTCAGTGACGCAAACCATGGATCAGTAATCAATTTAGAAACCAACTAGGGTGTCTCTGGATTTTCAGTGCTATAAAAACTTGAGGAGATTTTTGAAACTGACTATACTATTAAAGGGTGGCCATGGACTATAAAAATAAGTAAGAATGCAAACATTGAGTCTCTTACGACTTATACTTAGCCTACTGTTTCTGCCATGAAGGCTACTATGAACTAGTGTTGCCTATAATCACCTCTAATACAACATCCAGTTACAGATAATGTTTGCCAGGAGTTATTTACTTGCTATTCATAATAAACCTATTAACTTTATTGCTTTGCAAAGAGAAATTATGTAGCTACTATCAAGCTACTAAATTACATTTAGCTCTTTTAATTTTTCAAGACAAGAAATACTAGTTGATTAAATGCTTGCATGTTATGTCTCTGATGTGAGAATAAGACAGAGATACAGGACAGTGAAGTTCATTGCTTCACCTTCCATGGTGAACCTCATCTCACGATAGAAACTTGCAATAGTTTGCTTTTTCTGACCTACAGTTGTTTCAATCGCAAAAGCCCCAACTGAAATACCTGAAAATCTGGTCTCTGATGATAGGGAAGCCACCTGATACAACATTGTTGACATAGGATGTAAACCAGTCAGTAAAAGTAGCACCTATAAACAAAGAAGGGGAAGAATGAGTACAGGGGAAAAATCAACAGAGGAAGCAAACAATTATAATTCATTGTGTTTAAGGTATGATACCAAAACTACAATTATTTATAGGTATAATTCTGCTAGTATTCTATTAGACAAGTTTCTTTTCCCGATTCTAATTCTAATTTATTACAACTGTGGCGTATGCTCAATCATGTGCATCTGTGTGCACTTGTTCATACGCTCATGCAGAGGCTGAGACATCCCATTCCTGCTCCGTCACTCTCCACCTATCCCTTGAGACAGGGCCTTCCTTTATATGTGGAGCTAAGCTGGCATCAAGCAAGCCCCAGCAAGCCTCCTGTATCTGCCCCATAAAATGCTGAGATTATAGGCATAGGCACAAGCCCATGGTGGGCAAAAGCTACACCAAGCTTTTACATGGGTACCGGGACTTGAACTCAGATCCTCGTGCTTGCCCAAATGAGCCATCTCTCCAGTCCTCCTGTTCTCAATTCAGTCTACATTGTTTCCTTTGTGTTCCCTACCAGCACCATCCCCAGTCCCTATCTAACTCTTGTTAGGGAATGCTACAGCTATTTCCACCTATGTTGTTTTTTGTTTGATTTATACTCAAATTAATTGGTTTTGGTACAGTGATAAAAATATTTATCTATTAGTTTCATATAGAACAAAGGAAATAGTTACATCTAGGAAAAAAGCATTAAGACAAGTTATCAGGCTCCTATTTGCAATGATCAGGATTCATCTTAAACACATCCTGATATATACTCAAAATACTGCCACGAGCCAGGCTCAGCCTAGAGGTCCTCCAGAGACGACACTGTAAAATTCTCAGCGTCAGGTTAATACCAAGTGGTCAAATGCTCATCTCTACAGTCTCAGCTGCACAGTGGTCCTCCATGCTCAGCGACCAACTCAAAGCAGAAAACAATTACTTATTTCTATCTGTCCATGGTATACTTAAATAATTCTGACGAGTATTTAGATGAACCAAGCTAAAAATTCTAGGTAATACAACATAACTATTAAACCACATCATTTTTTGATTGTACAGCTAAATACCTAGCACATATATAGTATTGAGTTAATTTGTTCACGGAATTTCTTTGTAACCTGGATTCAATCAATCCAGGTCTTTACTGAGTATCAGATGTTCAATTTACCACTAATTATGTTTTTAATTATCAGACTTTAGTATTTGTTGCAATGATGGTTTATTTTGTCTCAAAGCAGAAAAAAAAAATGAAAATGAGAGAAAGAAACTCAGAGCCCAAGAGCAATTTCCTTATTGACCAGAAATCCCTTCATTAAACTTAGTTGATTAATTAATTAATCAACACTGCTGGGCTAAGGCTGTGATGGCCGCTCTGAAAATAAGCTCTACCAAGATGCCCTGAAGGCAGCCGGCCCAAGCATGGCGTCCTGACGCTGCCTAACTTAGAGACGTCACTGAGGTGCACCAGCAGAGTTCAAACCCAGGCCTGAATGTAACGCTTCCTCAGCACTCGGACACGAGACCTCTTCAGATACTGCGAGATCCGTCACAGACCCACCCGACCACAGCACAGGATGAAAAGCCGGACACTCACCCTCTGCTCAAGGTTCCAATCAGAAGATAAAGAGCTACTTCTCTACTTAGTGCGGAGGATTTAAACTGGGGCCCTGCACACACCAGGCACATCTCAGCAGGATGAGACCGGATCAAGAACAAAAGGTGAGCTGCACTTCCATACAAACTCAAGGGTTCCCCCAAGTGATAGTCACGGTTTCAACTTCAGCCTCCTGCGTGAGCTCTGTCTTGACTTCCCTCAGGGACAGACTGTGACCGGCAAGCTGAAATAAATGCCTTCCCTCCCAAGTTGCTCTCTATCAGGGTGTCCTGTTGCCTGAAAGTGCAACTATGACACCGAACAATTCTGCACCTTACTTCCCTAAAGAACATTAAAAACTTAAGTCTGTACAGAATATGGATTTTTTTCTAAACAAAATACAAAGAAAGCACAAGGGCTGCCCCAACGAGAGAGCAGACACTGAACGTCATAAACCAGGGAATATTAAACACAAGCATAAAATGGCCAGCTGTTAAAAGTAGTCACAGTTGTCCCAATTCATATTCCTTTCTAAGCCAATAGGAAGAAGGGAAAGTGACTTTTCTATATTTCTCTTACCTATGATAAACATGTCAATAGCAGCAGGATTCCGAGCCATTTGATCCTATGTGGAAAAAAACAATATAAATACATTTATTCTTATTCCTTACTAGATCTCAGGGAACAAGCAAAACAGACAAAAATTGAGTGTTCTAATCAATACTCAAATATTGCTGTTATGAGTAACTGTCTTCTAAGCCAAGCAACCACCATCCTGGAGAGTTCAGCTGCAGCCCCTCCCCCCTCAAAAGATCATCCCAGCTTTCCTGTGGAGAGTTTACATCCCATCTCCACACAGGAGCCCAGGAGGGCACACGGTTCTTACCTGCTCCCTACCACCTGGCATTTACAGAGGTAGGAAGACTAGGGCAGGGTCTCCATCTACACAGCTATGGGGAAGTCCTCAGGGCTGCTGGGTAAAGCTTTTGAGATGCAGCCGATTGGTGGAGGGGACCTGCATGCCTCTGAGTAGCCCTCACCTATGGCAGATTGGTGAACTTTGGTGGGCGCATGACTCGGTTTGTCACTGTGCCCTGCGGGGACAGGTAGAGTACTTTTGTCTCTTCTTGAGAAGAAATGTTAGCAATGCTTGTCAGTTCCTACTATTGTAATTTTTATCCTCAGGCTTACTATATAAAATGTTTGAAGGCACCTCTCCATGAGATGAAAACATAGTCTATTTCTAATAAGAGAAGTCATAAAACTATTCTTTGAGAACACATGAGCAAGTAGAAGTGAGAAGACGAACAGCTTGTCATCCTACAAGAAAGGGCGTTGAGTTCAGAGTTGAGAGACCTAAGCAACTTTAGGATGTTCAAAACCTAATTTTACATATTACAGTCAAGGACTTTGACAATAAGTTCCTCAGTTTTTTCTTATACTTAAAATGCCTTAAATGAATAACCACCTTCCATCTAAGCATGCCATGGCTTGTACTATTTGTCTACTGGCAAACCTTCCTTTCGGTATTCCATATCGCCATGTGAAGATATTAGTTCTCTGGTTAATAAAATATATGATGCTCTAGCCTATTTTATATCCCTGAAAGTAGCCAATGCATACATTTATATTATCATCAGAATACATACTAAAGCCATAGTCAAATACACTTCCTACTCACTGGGCACTGGTAGAACACTTCGTTTTTATTTCGGCCCTCTGCGGCTTCCACGGCTATGTACTGACTCAAGCCAGTATGTATGCAAAAGGTTAAAGGGAGACAGTATTTCAGTCCCTGTCTCTGCTGGAATCCTCCGGCAGCAGTGTCAACGTCTAATAAATCTTCAGAGCGGTAGTGATTTGACAGTGCCATGCTTCCCAGCAACCTGAGGATACAGACGCAAAACCATGAGAAGCAGAGCTACAGAAACAACAGTGCCACAGAACTATGTTTCATCTTTCTGACAAATAATTTCATACTGACAAACTTATTTTTCCTTTTGTTTAAAACAGACGAACATACACACAAAATCAGGGTCTTGCTATGGAGTCTTGGTCAGCTTGGTACTTGCTATACGTTGGCCTTAAACTTGAGGTAATCCTCCCGCCTCAGCCTCCAGAGAACTGAGATTATCATTATCAGCATTAGAATTGTGTGTCACCATGCCCAGCCACACACCGGTAACTTTTTAAGCACTGGTTAGCATACAAATTCTAAACCAAGAATATCAAAACCACTAACATTTCTATATATCAAATTCACTCGGTTAATAAGAAAAATTCTGATTTAGATTTTAAAATTAAATGTCTAAAAGTATAAATACCAGCCTTCTTAGAAGATATATAATTTCACTGTTTGTAAGGAACTTGGTGTGGTGGGGTTAAACTTAGAAAGATTAAGGTAGAAAGATGAGTGCAAATAGGGCTATAGTGGATCTTGGTCAGCTAGGGCTATACTAACCCTGTTTTACAACACACACACAAACCACACACACCACAAACACACACCACAGACACACACACACACACACACAAACCACACACACCCACAAACACACCACCCCCCACCCCCCACCCCCCACACACACACACACACACACACACACATACACACACACACATACACACCCATACATACACACACACACCACACCACCACAGACACACACACACACACCACACATAATAATCAAATAGCAAATACCTAAAAATCCCAGCTGTTCAGAAGACTGAGAAAGGAGAATAATGAGGTCGAGGCCAATGCAAACTGCACAGTAAGACTATGTCTACTACTATATACTGAACTGCCAGTACTTCTGTGATTTGCTATTTATGTATACTCATAATACATACACATATATTAATAGCTAATTTAATGAAAAAAGGGATACATTTTCTGACATTTTATCTTGAATCAACTTTTAGCTTATCTTATGAAAACAGAAATACTGGTCACTGGTAAAGAGTCCTCTCCAAGTCTGATGTCTTGGGATGTATGGATAGGTAAGATAGATAAGTAACTTTTTATTTTGATTATTTTGTTCTCTCTCTCTCTCTCTCTCTCTCTCTCTCTCTCTCTGTGTGTGTGTGTGTGTGTGTGAGAGAGAGAGAGAGAGAGAGAGAGAGAGAGAGAGAGAGAATAAGAACAGGTGCCAGAGGCATTGGTAGTCCCTGGAGTTGTAATTTCAGGCCGTTGTGAGGGTTTTGGGAACCTGGGACCTCTGCAAGAGCAGCATTCACTCTTAACCACTGAGCCATCTCTTCAGCCCCCTTAACTTGCCTGTTTATGAACCATCCCTGATACTTAGTATTCTGAGTACTATACTTTGTATTTTCAGTAGGATCTCATCAGAGAATCCCAGGACACACTCAACCCAGATTTGAAATCATTAACAACTTCCCCTAAGTCTTCACTATAGTGTTATTTCTCTTGTGTGCCTGGCCCTTTAAAGGATCCCCAGTTGCTAGTCAACTGGCCCTTTAAAAATTCTTGGCTGTTAGAACTGCTTGATCCTATGACCTTCAATGTTAGTTGCCTCTTGGATTTCTGGAAACAGGATAGGATATAAAAAACCAGGGAGCGGGGGTGGGGGTGTGGGGGGGTGGTAGAGTGAGAGAAGAGTTGGTGCTGAAAACATTAAGAGTCAGTTGAGCCAGGAGAAGAAGCTGAGCAGACAGGCTAGAACAGTTGTTACAGTCTTGGAGCTGCTCATGTTGGGAAAGCTGGGAGAAGAGACTGTTGGGAGAAACAGCTGAAAGGGGCTGGGCTGGAAACTGGGAGCAACGATTGGGAAAGAAATTAGATTCTTAAATCAATCTCAATCTCAATCTCTCTCTCTCTCTCTCTCTCTCCTCTCTCTCTCTCTCTCTCTCTCTCCTCCTCCCTCCCTCCCCTCCCTCCCTGTGTCCTTTATCCTTCTTTCTCTCCTACCCAGTGTTAGGGGGGAGAAACCAAGGGGATAAAGGACAGGAAAAAGAAGAACCCACAAAGTAGCATGGGCCAGCTCCACTACACACACAGTGCAACAGCAGTTCCAGCACCAGCAATGCGGTGCTCTCTTTGCATTCTTGGTATTTTATAAACACGGTATCTTTGAAATAGTTTAATTCCATAAAAGTACAAAAGGAACAGACACATTCAAAGTTTATAGCTTTAAAAACTGTATAAATTTGATGGTTACTATACAATCTTTTACGAAGAAACAAGAAACAACAAAGAACCCCAAACAAAAAGACTATAATGAATACAACTTACAAAGTTTATAAAAAGCCATTCAGTTACAGGATGTTCTTGATTATGACAAAACTCTACCTTCCTTAGTTTGGTGTACACAGCTCTGAACAAATCATGCTTTTTACTCGTACAGTAGACAGAACTTGCATCAAGTTCCTAAAACATTTTACCTAGCTTCTAACAGGGTAAACACATCACATCGAGCAGTTTAGTCAAATATACTCTCTCTCTCTCTCTCTCACACACACACACACACACACACACACACACACACATCCCTCCTGTGTCCCACAGCTGTCTTCTCCAATCAGATCTAATCATAAAAATGCACTGGCAGGAAAAATGCTTTTATAAGACACATTTATTTAGGTAAACTTGAACCTAATCTATAGATAATATAATATCTAATGAACTGCTATAAGGAAAAAGAAGAAATTTCCTCCTCTATATACTTGTGTGTGTGTGTTTGTGTGTAGCACATAAACATACATTCCTTATACATGTTTAGTAAAGATAGCTAAGACAAACTATGAGTAAAATATATTTACATTCTAGAAAGTAATACCCACTTCTGAAAATTTCTAAACCATCAAACGCCTTACCCTGGAACCACTAACTTCTGCCCATTGTGGATCCGGTATGAGCAGCGATAGTCATCGGGGAGCTTGCAACCGATCTGAGCTTCTACTGCATCCAGGTCTTCCTCACGCGCACCCTCTGCAAATACACAGCAAAGGAGGGGTGTGCACGCACAATCAGACTGCAATATAGTAGGTCAGCTCTCAGCAAAGAAACAATCTTATGGCAAGTGAATTCTCTTTAAAATACACTGTCAAAATACCAGGCCATGAATTGGAAATTAATTTTAAACACTAAACAAGGTGGTTAGTTCCCTCTCAACATGGAAAATACTGGCACAAAGAACTGGAAAGAGGCACCAATGAGATGAACAATTAATTTATTACATTATAACAAAAATCTCCTGTCTTGCTTTTCCAAATCTAATACATGCGTACTTTGTTTAAAAACTGCTCTGAAAGTTCTCTCAGTGATGTCACTCTAGAGTTTCAATGTGATCCTTTAAGGGAAATGGAGGTATCAGATAGATGTAGGTTCATGCTGTGAGAAGTCACTAAGCTGTCTCGATTGCACACTTGAAACACGGCCTGCATTCTAGCTGTCACAAACAGAAAAACCTACAATTATCAAGAGAAGTGATGCTCTTCCAAACAACTGCCCCTCAGGTCCTTGGACCAAACCTCTCACTACTCAATGATTATGGCAGAAAGACTAATGAAGACATAAAGAAAAAATGTAAAACAACCAGCCACCACCACCACCACTAACACACTTCACAAACTAGCCAGACGTGGTGGCACACTGCTAGGAGTGAACTCGAAAAAGGAAAAACAGAAACAAAACAGTCAAACAAAAACGCAAGAGCTAATGTAATTTGAAAAAGATTATTTATTATATACAAGTACACTGTAGCCATCTTCACACACACCAGAAGAGGGCATTGGATCCCATTACAGATGGCTGTGAGCCACCATGTGGTTGCTGTGATTTGAAATCAGGACCTCTGGAAGAGCAGTCAGTTGTTTCTCCAGCCCCAATGTAGGCATTTGAAATCACCTTGTTTTTAGGTAACTGCCAATTCTAAAGCAAGAAGCCGAGTTTAGCTTTGGGTAATAATAGGGCGGATGAATCAAAAAAGTAGGATTCAGAATCCTCAAAGAGAAAAGCACTTGTTCAAACACACACACACATGGTTTTGGCCAGGTTACAGAAAGCCTATGGGGAAAGTGAGCTGGAAACAGCCAGTCCTCACACACTAGGAGTCCAGGCTTTCCAAGGTCACCAACCCTAAGCAAGATTAAGGGGAACAACGCATTGAGGACTTGAAGGGGAAGCAAGGAAACCTCCAGAAGAAAAAACTATTACCCCAAGACCTAAGCAGTGCTTTGCAGTCACTCAGAAGATCTGAGCCTCAATAATAAAGAGAGGAGCTGACTGAAGAGCAGGCAAAGGCGCAGGCATGGTGACGAGAGCTGTGATCCTAGCCACGGGTTTCCGGGGCAGGATATATGCTAAAAATTAAAGTCACAAAAACTTAACACTAGGAGCTCTGATGGGCTCAGTGATGGGCTAACGTGCATAGGGACCTGAGCTGGAGCCCAAATACCCTTCCATAAAACAGGGAGGGACGTGATCAGAACTAAAGCTTCTTCACTGTCCAGAAAGTGGTAACATACTAAATTCCATTAGACTTCAATAAGTCAAAAAGATGCGTATTTTTAATCTACATTGTGAACACTAAAAGAGAAATATGAAGGGAAAGAAAAGGAATTAAACATAGATTAAAAACATAAAAATAGAGAGTGACCATATTTAAATGACACGGCCAAGTTCAATATATTAGGGAATAAGTTAAAATATCAATAAGCCAAGTCATCCAGTGAGAGACAGGCCAGGTAAAGAACAAGGCCTAAAGAATGTGGTGCAGAGGGAGAGCTCAGAATGTGTTAGGCCTTAGTTTCAATTTTAGCACCAAAGAAATAAAAAAGAATTCTACCCAAGATATCCATCTTAATGTAGACACAGAGAGAAAAACTAGGACAGCTTCACTCGGATCCCATGAGATAGAGTTTAAGTCAAATAGCTTTATTAAAACTAATAGAGAACTCTCATAAAGACAATAGTGAAAGGTTTAAATAGTGAAAGGTTTAAATAGTGAAAGGCTTAATTATCACAGCACACACAGACATCTTTCCCTCATAAAATTACACTGAAGAGAGACAGCAGGCTAAACAGTGAAGTACCAACTACAGTCCCAAACATATATATTCTTTAATGTCAGAGATAAGACAGCAAAAGAACGGATTTACAAGCAGTGGATTATTCTTCACTGCTGCATGCAGCTTAAAACATACTGATTTTTTGCCCATTTTGCAAGTAATTGTGAGGCTAGGACAGCCCAGGCAAGGCTCCTGCTGAAGCACCTCTCCCACAACAGTGCATACCTGGCCCCTATACTCTAGGCTTAGCTGAGAGGGGGTGGAGTACACTGAGCCCACTCCCCAGGAAACCAAGCCAGCAACTTGTTATTTGTTTCTACAGGTCGGAAGTTCTAGTACAACTGGACCCTCTCTGTGTTTAGATGACGATGTTGGAACCATGGTGTCAACTAGGCTGATAGCTCATCTTACCTATCTGTTGCTTCAGAGCCTCTTACAAGGTCACTTGAGTATTTGCAAAATTCAGCAACTGCAGTTTTTTCAGTGAGGCCCTGAGTGCCTAGAAGCCCCTGACACTCCTCACTCTGTAGCCTTCTCCTCAACACATCAGCCTGTTTGCTTATTCAGTCAGTGAAAAAGCACACGATGGATCTCTCCACCTTCTGAAAGGTCCAGGGCCTTTTAAGAATTTACTTGGTTAAGTTAGGGCCATTCAAGATACTTTTCTTTTTAATTAATGAGTTCAGGTTCAATTCATTTGGGAACTTAACTATAATTTTTATTTCAAGTAATTATAATACATTAAATAACAGAAATCAAAATGATTTGTTATATCTCTGCCAACATTTAAGGAGAAATAATTGTACGTGAATGCATACCAAAGGCTGAGAATCTTGGTGAGCGACTTCAGAACCCTGCCCAGTAGGAAATTTCACCAAGTTTTTCGGTAACTAATAGAGACACAAAAAAAGGCTAGAGAGATGGCTCAGTGGTCACTAGCATTGGCTCCTCTCGCAGAGGACCTGGGTTCAATTCCCAGAGTCCACATGGAGGATGGCTCATAGCCATCTGTAACTTCTTTTCCAAGGAATCCGATGCCCTTTTATGGTCTCCAAGGACAATAGGCACAGCATATGTTGCACAGATGCACATGTAGATAAAATGCCCACACACATAAAATATATTTTTAGACCTTTTTTTCTTAAGATTTATTTTATTTATATGAGTACACTGTCACTGCCTTCAGACACACCAGAAGAGGACATCCTATCCCATTGAAGATAGTTGTAAGTCACCATGTGGGTGCTGGGAATTGAACTCAGGGCCTCTAGAAGAGCAGCCCTTGATCTTAACTGCTGAGCCATCTCCCCAGCCCTTAAGTCTTTTAAAAAAAAATAAACAAATAATGGGAAGTGAGTGGTGGCAGCAGTGCACATCTTTAGTCCTGGCACTTGGGACACAGAGGCAGGTAGATCTCTGTGAGTTCAAGGTCAGACTGGTCTAGAGCCAGTTCTAGGATAGCCAGGGCTATATAGAGAAACCCTGTGTCAAAAACCAAAACAAAGAAGCAAGCAAGCAAACGAACAAAATAAAACAACAAAAATCAGGTGAGGTGGCCCAGAGGCTAACAGTGCTTACTACCAACCCTGGGACCCACAGGTGGAAGAAGAGAACTGATTCCTGAAAGCTGGCCTCTGAACAAGTGTCACGGAATATATGATGGATCTCTAAATCTAAATACACACTCTAAATAAAATGTAATTTTAAAATATATCATCTGAAGAGACGGCTCAGTTGGTAAAGGGCTTCCTGCGTAAGCATGAGACCCTAAGAACCCTAGTGCGCAGGTAAAAAGTGGGATGTGCTGATAACACCTATAATAATACTTGGGAGGCAGACAGGGAAAGGCTTGAGGTTTGCCAGCCACCAGTCTAGCCCAATCTGTGGGCTTCAGGTCTACTGAAAGACCCAATCTCCAAAAATATTGGAACAGTTGGGTCATTTCCAGTTCTGGCTGAGAAGAAATAACATAACTTTTAAAGAAAAAAAATATTCTGAGGTTGAGGATTTAGCTCAGTGGTAGAACGCTTGCCTAGCAAGTGCAAGGCCCTGGGTTCGGTCCCCAGCTCCGAAAAAAAAAAAAAAATTTCTATTGTTATGAGTCTAAGTGTCTTGCCTGCATATATGTGTAGTGCCTGGGAAGCCAGAAGAGATGGAAAGCAGTTAAGAAGACACCCAACATTGCCTCTGGCTTCTACATGTATGCATACATGAAATGTATATGATATACACATAAAATTAATTTTAAAAGCATTTAAGACAAACTAATCTGATTAGAGAGAAATTTATATCCCTAAATATACTAGAGAGTCTAATTTAAAAAAAAAAGGTAGAAAAAAAATCTATGGCCTAAGTCAGCAGGAATCATAGTAAATTAAAAATCAAGAAATTAATAAAATTAACAATTTACCAAACCAGAAAGCCTCAAGCCTTGAAGAGGCTTTGTGAAACTGGAGCTGGGATCTGTTCTCCCTGACTCTCATTAGAGCCTGTCTTTCTGAAATAGCGTTCCCTTTCTCTTCAGCTTCCCATTGTAATGTCTCATGAAAATGTCACTTTCAGACAAACCACGATGCCATGATGCATTTATTAGAAGGCAGAATACATGGTTTTAGTGGATGGAATAGGATGGAACCCTGGGAGTCCCCCATTAATACCACCATAGCTTATCCTCCAAGAGGAAATGAGTGATAACAGTCACCTAGCACAGGGCAGCTGCTTCAAGAGGACAGACATCATCTGAAAACAAGCCTGCAGTGGTGATAAGTAAAATAGCTAACAGTTTATAATAACTGCTACTAAGTACAAAGGTAGACATGAAAGTAAGTGTTTCATACCACTGATTTAGTTTCCAAAAACCCTGTAAGGAAGATAACAACTGTCTTTTTGTAGGGATAGTACTACCCGTAGGGCATACAAGACCAAGTGCACCATCAAAAAGTAAACGGTGAAGTCAGGAATTGACTAGGGGGCCTCACTTTGGCAGAATAATCTTTTCTTCAGTTGTGGTTGCTGGGAGAGGACTGAGCCCATTGTGTTTTGAATATCTGCGGTCTCTTTAAACTGTCACTCCATATTAGGGCATTTGGAGTGTGAGAGTGCGGTATGGTTGTTCTTTTGGACAGACTTGTAGCTGCTTTTTCTTTTGTCCTTTGGTATTCCTAGCTCCTGTGTCTGTTCTGTATCTAAGCGGTCAGATTCCTCGGCCACTTCGCTCCACTCCTAGGTGCCAGTTCTCAGGGCTTGCCAGGAGTTTTGGATTAAGGTTAACTGGGAATATTTACAGTGCTGGGGATACTAGGAATTTCAGGCTTATGAATTCCACACTAAGTTAAGCACGTGGCTGCTGACCTCAGGAGCCACCGTCCTCACTCAGCTTTAAGGTTATATAGGTGTCAGGTTAAAAAGGAAACTTAGCAGCAGATAGGCAAAGACAGGATGGTGTTTGTGGAACATCCTGAGGCTGTTAGTTGTATGTTTTCAAATCATATTTCCTTGTATATTGGCTTAGAAGTGAGGTGGGAGTTCTTTAAAGGAAAAAACAGTAAATATTTTAAGATCGTAGGACTGACCTATGGTTTCTGTGACAGAGACTTGTGTTTAACCCTGCTGTTAGGCTGTTATTTTTGGAAAACAGCCTCAGACAATACAGAAACAAATGGGGGTGGCTGGGTTCCAATGAAAAGGATTTACCCTCTTAGCAATTAATTTACCAAACCCTGACTAATTACTAGTACCTTCACTTCACATTGAAGAAAAGATACAAAGAGAATTTAGGTGGCCTGTTTGAGGACTAGTAAGCAACAGAACTAAACTCTAGTCTTGGCTTCTGATAAATTGTCATAGCTTCCTTTCTGAGTAGGTGAAAGGAGAAGAGAGTAGGTGAGTATTTATCGAAAGCAGTAAGGCACTTTATAAATAAATATACACATGACATTTCCCTCCTTCTGCACTTCTCTCAGGTGGGTGGCATTAGCTCATTGTTTTGGAGAACAAGGTCAAACAGATGCAAACACACACTTTCTCTCTCTCTTATCTTTCTCTCTCTCTCTCTCTCTCTCTCTCTCACACCCACACACACACACACACACACACACACACACACACACACATACACATCACCACTGCAGGCTTGTTTTCAGATGATGTCTGTCCTCTTGAAGCAGCTGCCCTGTGCTAGGTGACTGTTATCACTCATTTCCTCTTGGAGGATAAGCTATGGTGGTATTAATGGGGGACTCCCAGGATTCCATCCTATTCCATCCACTAAAACCATGTATTCTGCCTTCTAATAAATGCATCATGGCATCGTGGTTTGTCTGAAAGTGACATTTTCATGAGACATTACAGTGGGAAGCTGAAGAGAAAGGGAACGCTATTTCAGAAAGACAGGCTCTAATGAGAGTCAGGGAGAACAGATCCCAGCTCCAGCTCCCAAAGCCAGCATGTGCACGGCTCCACCTAGTGAGCAAGTCTGGAACTTCAGGCGGAAAGCACACAAGCAGTAATAAGTGTATCTTTGTGGGTATTATCAAATCACATGGAAATAACTTGTTAATATTTCCAGCCATAATTAGATAATATACCAGAGCATGGATCCTGGGGTCAAATCAACCTCAGTTCAAATCTGTTTTACTACTTTGTAAATACCAAACAAAAAGGTTTTCTCACTCTGCTGCTATTCTTACATGCTTAAAGAGTCAGTGCTTTCCTAACATTTGATAGACACCAGCAAGAAAAGGTGCTGATACAGGCTTTCAATTAAAGAATAATCTTGGGCTGGAGAGATGACTCAGTGGATAAAGCACTTGTCACATAAGCATGACGACTGGAGTTTGGCTCCCCAGAAACCACATAAGAGCTGAGCATGTGAAGCGACCTACCTGTAATCCAGCTTGTGTGAAGTAGAGACAGGGAGGGATACCTGGGGGAAAGTGGCTAGCTGAAACAGCTCGACCAGCGAACTCAGGAAAAAGCCCGACCTCATTAATAAAGTGGAGGACAATCCAGAAAGACATGTGATATCCTCTAACTTCCACACAGGGATGTGAATACATCCATGTGAGTATATATACACACAAGAATACCACAAAAATACACACATAACAACAACAATATTAATAACAACAATAATCATTTTTAGGACTGGGGGTATAGTTCCATTGTTGAATACTTGCCTAAAATGCATGAGGCCCTGGGCTCAATCCTCATCATTGCAAAGAATAAAAATAAATCATAGTGGTTATTCTCAAGCAATCAGCATTGTTTTTATATAAAATAAATATAATGATAAAGTAGTTCAGTTTTTTATTCTAATAACCACATGGGTTCTTGGACCAATCAAAGGAGAGCAGATCTTAACAATACCAGCATTGTACTTCGTTGGCTAGTGAAGTGTAATGGTGACCTAGAAGATGTTGAATTAGTCAGGTACACAGCGGATCCGAAGTTATTTAAACTTCTCTTTCTTTACTAACTAAAATGTGGATAGGGGACCCTGTATTCCCAGTACCTTTCAGAGATAAAACCATCCGAGGACACCTAGGCTCCAAGTACTTCTTGAGGTCATCCCAGGCCTTTTTAATAGCAGCATAATGGTTGATGTATCTTCCTACATCTGAGTAAGTAGCTATGAAGAGCGATTTCCAGCACTGATTCTTCCGGGCTTTCTCTTCCCTAGATTTAAAAAAAAAAAAGATTAAAAAAATCTTTTGAAATGATATTAACATATCTTTTTTCTTTTCCTTTGCCTTTTGAGTTAGGGTCGTATGGAGCACAAGCTGGCCTTAACTATGATGTAGGTAAGGATGGCCTTGAACTTCTGATCCTCGTGCTTCTAGCTATCAAGCAGTAGAATTAAAAATGTGTACCACAGACCTGGCTTAGCATGTATTTTTGATATTTACCAACACACTTTTACTGGGAGTTTGTGGTAACTCTGCCTTTCTATTTTAACTTATTTTTTAGCTACAAAGAGAACGAGATAGCAAGAAGTGATACGTCAACAAGATTTAATAGTTACTACTGTCATGGTAGGGTGATTGGTCATTTATTTTCTTACTTTCTGCTTAATTTTTTTTCAAGTTTTCCAGTTTTTTTTTCTTTCTTTCTTTTCTTTTTTTTCGGAGCTGGGGACCGAACCCAGGGCCTTGCGCTTGCTAGGCAAGCGCTCTACAGCTGAGCTAAATCCCCAACCCCAAGTTTTCCAGTTCTTAACAAAATATATGATATACTTATCAGTACAAATTTTAACCTAAATATGTATCAGTTGAAAACAAACTTAGGTAGCTCTGGCTGGCATGAACTATACTTCCCCCCGCCCTTTACCTACCAAGTGCTGAGGTCATAGGTGTGAGCTTCAATTGAACCTGGCTTCAATTATAACTACACAAAAGGCAGGCACATGCAGTGTCCCAGTTTTGAGGATATTTAGAACCTAATGGCATAATATTGCTCTAGCACATCTCCACTGATCAGCCCAAGAGAAATAACCAAACAAATACGTGATCTAACATCTTCCATTGCCTGAATTATACAAACATTTCTTGAGTGTTCACTTGGACACTGAGGACATTAAAAAAATGCACGCTATTTTCCCCTTCAAAAAGTAGTCTAATCATGAGCCTTTAGAGAATAAAATGTAAACTTAATGGAGGACAAGCAACCACAGAAGGTACTTGAAAGTTCAGTCAAGTGGGCTTAGAGAACTGAAGGGCTTAAGGGGAAACTGAACGGGGAGAGTTTAGAAGGCTGTGTTTGGGGGTTGGAGGGGCAGATTTAAGGGGGAACACTAGGAACACTACAGAAGACATAGGAAAGCTCTGAAGAAGCCCTCGAGGGGCAATAACCTGAAGCAAGCTGCAGTGACCAGGTGAAGGCAGTGGAGACTAGCCAGGAGGAAAGGCTAGTGAACATGTGAACGCAGGGAAAGCCTGAGTCCCAGGAGGACTCCTAATGCTGGCTGGGCTTTGGGATGGGCACTACCATGTAGAATCAAAGGTTTAGATACGATGTGAAGGAAAGGATAAATCAATGCAGAGTATTTTGCTTCTTTTCAAACAGTGTACATAACTCAGGTTAGCTCAAACTCAGGATCTACGACCACTGTCCTCCAGCGTAGACTAGGTGTGTATCACCACACTGGACTCCAGGTGTACATTGTGTTTGTTTGTTTTCGAGGAGGGGGCTTAAGGAGGAATAAAGCACCTTTTTATTAATATATAGTCTTACTATAAATACACGCAGCTTTATCAACAAGGCCGGGTGTAGGTCAACTGGGGAGTGCTTGCCTAGCATGTGAGGTCCTGAGTACAGTCCCCAGCACTGTAAAAACTGGGCTGTGATTTTAAAGGTTACTCATGGAAACTGTTTCTATATTTCTATCCTCTTATACCTCTGGTCCTTGATTTACAAATTTTATATACAGCAGGTGATGCCCCAAAGCGAAAGATTGAGTACTTATCAACACCTCAAACTCCCCTTCCTCCTTTTTCCTCCTCCCAATTCTTGACAGCTGTTATTAAGTTTTCCCTTGGGAAAACTAGGATCTTCAGCTTTAAAAAGTTGCCCCTGGCTTCCCATAATTGAAAAAGCACATTAGGTACTCTTGCCTTTCCTTCCACATCTCCTAAATCTTGCTGTCATCTATGTTTTTATTCTGGCAATGTGGTAACTTAGACTGGATTCAGAAACAGAAACTAGGGTTGGAAAGGAAAACTAGTACATACTAGCATTATAGTAGGCCAAGGTCAGGATTCAAGACTACATATTCTGCATTAGAAGCTGGAAAGGGGGAAGGACAAGGGGCTCAGAGCATCACTGGAAACAGAGTTAATGAAGGGGAAGCATCAGTATGCAATGGCTACACTTCACTAACATATACTGTATGTTTTATAGCATGTCATAAGGAACTAAAAGCAAGGTTTCAGAAAGCTCCAAATACAATGAATAATACTTAAGGAGATGAAAATGCAAATTAGCCTTCTTATTATAAACTGTATATGTCCACCAAATTATACTTTATCCCATAAACATAAGCAAGTATTGTATATCAATTAAAAATTACTCTAGGCAGCAGTTCTCAATCTATGGGTCATGAACCCTCTGAGGGTTGAATGACCCTTTCACAGGGGTCACCTAAGACCATCCTGCATATCAGAAATTTACCTTATGATTCATAACAGTAGCAAAATTACAGTTATGACGTAACAATAAAAATAACTTTATGGTTGGGGTTCACAACATGAGGAACTGCATTAAAGGGTGAATGTATGAGGAAAGTTGAGAACCACTGCTCTAGTTCCAAGTGTGGTAGTTCACACTTGCAATCCCAGCAAGAGAGGCTGAAGCAGAAGGACTGCCCCAGTCCTGCACTGCCCCCGTCTCCAACAATGAAAATTTACTCTTAAAAAACTACACCCTGTCCACAAAGGAAGGAATGTTCACAGAATACTTACTCAGTTATCAGCCAGTATTTTTTGCAATGTCTTCTCCACAGTGGATCATGAGTTGATAGCTGGCTAAGTCTTCGACTAACATAGCAACAACTGGCAGTAACCAGATTCAGTTAGTATAAAAGGGGAAAAATAAAAATCAAAGATTAAAATAGTAATTGTTAAATGTTAAATTTAAATTCCTTTTGTCCCTCTTATTTCTACTTACTACCCATAAAACTGCAACGCAGTATCTTTTAAAATCTACCTAATGTGTAAGTTAGTATAATTACCCTGTGGGTAATAAGGAGAAAGCAACATACTATCTCAGAGTCAAATTAAACTCCCAGTAGACTGATACAGTTCAACTGAACACAGTTGAGCAAATATGCACTAAACCCGTTAGAGCTTGGCGACAGGCTGGATACTTGGCGAAGTTGGACAGACTATAATGGGCAAGAAAGAAACTGCAGTATGTTGGATGAGTCTGTAGACAAAATAGGATTCAACTCCACTCACTTCCACAGACATTGACTGAGGGGTCATGTCACCTCAGCTTAAAATTCTCATTATTACCTAAAGCTTTGAACTCCAAGTCTGTTCTTACAAGAGGCTACATGATCTCACCAGCCACACTCCATGCAGCTGCCTATTAGTCATTACCACCTTAAGCAAGACCAGCTTTCTAGTCTTTCTAGTTGAACAGGCCACACTATTGTTAACAGACCCATCAGCCTCGCAACAGTGTCCCCTTCACCAGGACAGAACTGCACTCTGCCACACGTCATGCCTTCAACTGTGAGTTGGTCATCTTGTCTTCCACACTCCTCCCTAGGGAAATATACACACACCTTCCCAATATTTGGCCCCTCTTGTAATTACACACTTGTTTGACTTTCCATCTTGTCTATAGTAGTCAAGCTACATAAAAAAGACCATGACTCTCTAATTCACTATTGTAATCCTACATTTAACTGGCACATGGCAGGCACGCAAAAATAAATAAATAAATAAATAAATAAATAAATAAATAAATAAAACAACAAACCTGAACAAATGAATAAAAAAATAAACAATCCTTACACTCTAGCAGCACACAGTTACTACAAACTCTGTAGTTGAAGAAGATAGAGGGAGAGCGAAGTATTCTGGGCAAGGATCGGAGCATACACAGCCATGTGCAAGCGTGTGGTGTGCCATCTGATGAACTGTGTAAATGTGATAGTGGAGGAGACAGCCTGACAGGCCTCAGATAATAAGCTAACGGATAAGAGCCTTAAATACTGCAGAAGTTCAAGGTCCAGTGTGTAAACACAGCTATCACAGGCTTTTAAGAAGAATGACAGCTAAATTGGTCTTTAAAAGATAACTCTGGCAGCAAGCAATCAAAGAAAGAAGGCTGTCTAAATAAGAAGTTATAGCAATAAAATATTTCAGATGAAATACATTTGAGCTGGCCGGCCTTTCCCACAGAAAAACTTTCTCTGCGTTAGTACAGGCTGAATGGGGGGGAGGGGCTGTGTGTTTTAACAGGTATGAGTAGAGGCCACAACAGAAAACCCAGAAAATACCTCTGCGACCACTTAGCTAGTCCAACCAACAGCTACCTGTAACTCCAAGAAACCTGCACCTCTTAAAGGCCCCTAAAACAAAGGACACAATCATCAAATTCCCAGGATCCAGTAATCAATCAAAAAACAAAAATGTGTCTTCCCCACATGAGAGGGCCATTTTGCATCCTCTACAAATATACAGCGGAGAACAAGAAACCCAGGCCATGCTGTCAAGAATGTAAACAATTCTGACACAGGGTGAGGGTGACAAGAGAGGGGAGCACAGCAGGGACATTTGTCCCTCCATCTTAAAACAGTCCTGACTTCTGGAAGAATTCTCGAATTCCTAGTGTTTATTTTTGGAGTAAACGTTTGTCATCTGGGAAACCCTGAGGTGACTGCAGTCACCTGTAAAGGCCTCACCGGAAGTCGGTGACAAAACACAAAATCCAACCACCCACCAGAAAAAAAGGAAAACTGACAGCCAAAAAAGTCGCAGACACAAATCAAAGTGCACGCTGCCCGCGATCACGATGGCATCAGAGAGCCAGAAGGTTGAAGGCCTCCTCGCGCGCGTTCTACCTGTCCACGAGGGCTCTGGTCATCCTGGACCTAGGCCCGACAGGGATGCGCGTGGGCCGAGACAGTGGCCTTTCCACAGCGCTAGACCAGGCCCCAAAGGGCCAGTGAGGGTCCGCGGGGTGCAGCACCAGAAAGCCACCTCTCTTCCGCAATCGGCCTAGCTGAGGCTTGAGGAAGAGGGCGCTAAGTTCCCGGGGGTCTAGACCTGGGCAGGAGTAAGGCCTGGATGCCCAGACCCCACCTCCCAGTCTCCTTCAGCCCTCCGGGGTGTTCTGCGGGATAACGGCCGCCCTGCAGTCACCCTGCTGCGGAGGGAGCCCTGGTCCAGTCGGCGACCCGGGCCTCCCTCCCTGCCTCCTTCCACGTTCCCACCCCTGCCGAGAGCACCGCCCCATTACTTGATTAGGTCCCTGTAGTCCACGAAGGATAAGATGAGAAGCAGAGGGTCGGTGGGCAGCGACTCCAGGGTCAGCAACCCTGTCTCGGCCTCTACGGCAGCCATCTTGCCCGGCCCGCTGCAGCCTGGCACCACCCCGGCCCCGCCCCCGCCGCCCGAACCGCTCCGCGGCCGCTTGCACAGGTTAGTTATGTAACTGTCACCCGGCCCCGCCCCCGGGATGCCCCGCCCACCCCGAGGCCTGCCCTGCGGGGGCGCTGCTGTCTTGCGCTGTCTCAGGTCATCAGCTGATCCGCATTTCCGTTCAAATCTCTTCTCCTAAGCTTAGCCAGACCCCTGCCAGTCTGTTTCCGAGTCTTCTAACTCTTCTTCCACATATTCTATATCTCGTATTCTCAAAGCCTCTCCCTAAATCTCACACTAACCGTACCTGGCCTTTGGGTCCCAAACCCATTGCTTCATGTCCAATCCACGATCTCTATTGTCAGCTTCAGACTCCCCTCACCATTCTCACTCCCACCTGCACTTTAAATTGCTGCTCTGAGCCTTGTCCACTTAGTAAGGAAGGAATGATGGGAAAGAGACACAGGGGAAGGCACTCCAACTTTGAAATGATAGGGAGGTTATAATTCTTCCACGGCCCACAAAGCAAAACCATCCTAAAAAAAAAACAAAAAAAGACCTCTGGGTAAATTCCTTGTCTAAGATACCCAACAAATATTAATTGCCCAAGCCCTTGTCACCAGGCTTCTAAACCTACCCATCCCCGAGAAAGTTTCTTCCAACTTCTTAGTGCAAGAAATAATCAAATGTGACTATTTCCCATTAAGTACTATAACACTTGTGTTTAGGACAAGGAAATTTGATTCATTTTTAACCTTCTGAGCACACCCCTCTTGATAAGCATAAGTTTGTGTTATCTAGACACAATAGTTGGTGTGGTGGTCTTTTCCTTTTCAACCTCAAATTTATTTCTAACATCAGGACAGAGGAGGACAGGATGTAGCCTGCCCCTCTGATTTAGTGCCACAGGCATGGGGACTGAACGGAGTAAGACCCCTGTAGGACGGGAAGGCGCAATTCATCAGCTTCGTAAAGATGCTATTGAGGTGAGTGTAGAACAGGTATGCTGGGCAGTGAGCAAGGAGTAACTTCTCTTCTGTTGGTTCCACAGGGGCCGTGACGTGAGAGGTGTGGGAATCCAAAAGGCTCCACAAGCCAGTCACTTATTCACTTGACTGATCCAATAAGCCCCTCAGGCATGAATTCACAGCTCCTATCTTACCATGGACATCCATCTTGGCCCTGAAGCCTGGGTAGTACTGACAGGAACACAGTACTGGCTCAGCTCTTTAGAATGTGGAAGGGTCACCCCATAACATCTGGTTGGGGAAGAGACAAACTCAGGTAGTCCTAGAGAGCATTCTAGGCTATGTCAAGTTGACAGGTAAAGCTAGCTAGAACTTTGAACAAAATGCTAAAGTTTTAAATGAACACAAGATCACACAGTTCCACACTGACACTTGAGGCCAAAGGGGGGAGGGAATGTACCTCTAAATGCATGCTTTTGTTTATTTTTAAATGATTAATTTCCCCTCCGTTAAAAGGCCTACAAGGTCTTGGAGGTGGAGCAGGCAGTGACTGAGGGCAAGCTCTAGAGGGTTTAGAAGCTTCTAAAATGATAGCCTACAGGTGTCCTCTCTCTGTGTACAAAACACCGTCTTTTAGGAGCCATGAACACTTTCTGGTATTTATTATACCTTCCTTTTCCCATCCTAGGGGCCCTTCTTAGTGGAAGAAGAAAGCTGGGAGCTAGGGTTGACGTGGGAGAGAGTATGAAGTAGGGCAGTGGCGTCAGGTGTGCCATACTCTGTTTATTGTCCCTAGCCCCCAGTTTGGATTTCCACCAAACAGTGCCGTCAGCTGGGTGCCACTGGGCTATGAACTGAAGGTTGTGTACCACCTGCAGCCTTGTCTCGGTGCTGAGGGGTTTGGACACTTCCTGATTGTAATGAGGTAGCACGTGTACTTGGGGGGCCAGGAAACGAAGAGTAGGGAGGATCACAATTAGGACGCCATCACCAGAACAACCTGGGCTGAAAGGCTGCCTGATGAATAGGACAGAAGAGGTCCTCCCCAGCAGAGCCCAGGAAAAGCTTGGACTGTGTTTATGCTTTACGGCGGAAAGCAAGAAGGAGGAGGAAAGTACAGGGGTGGATGGAGATGGCAGAGCTGACAATGACGCTCAAAAAGCAGCCAGCTGGGTGGGTCACGCAAACTGTGGCATCGATTCAGCCGCTGCTGTGGAACACAGACACTCCACGGCTGAGAAACATGGAAAGGACATGGAGGATTATAGGCAGGGTCGGAGCAGCCACTCAAACTGAGTCCTGGAAGTTGGTTGTCCCGTCCTCCCTTAGGCAGAGGCGTAAGTATTTCTGAATTCGCTGAACAAATGGCTTGTTTGGTTTTTTTGTCTGCAGCCACCCTCTTGTTTTCTTGGAATCCAAGGATATAACCTTCTTGGCCAGGTACCTGGCTTGGGTGATGAGTAGTCTTGCCAGCTGAATATATTTTAAGCGTTCTGTATTGACTGTTTCCAATATGGTGGATCAAGAATATGTCCAGGAAAGACTTGTAATCCCAAAGCCTGCCAACACTGAATCGCTGACGGGGAAGGGGGGGCGGGCGGGCAGATGCAGTATCTCCATGCAAAGTTCCACACTTGCCAGGATGATGAACACTGGTGCCCACCAGTTCAAAAGTCCTCCTGTAGAATTAGGGTGCTCCTGTGTCTGGAATCTTACTGTGCTCTACTGAGACCTAAACAGCTAGATGGCCTGTGTCACAAGAGTGGTTAAGCTACAGCTGTGTCATCAGTAACGCTTGTGTAAACTCGGACGGGCTAGGTTTTATTTTATTGTCAATACTCTCCATTAAAAAGTAAAAAGTAGTCTCTGCCTTTCTCGGCAGCTCAGAAGGCTGATCTCTGAGCTCCTTCATTGGTCTCCCCTCTTATTTGGCCTGCGTGAACTCAGCCAATAGGATGTGCTGGGGTGCGGGGGGGGGGATTTATTCTCCATCTGTGAGGGTTTGGCTGTGTTTTCTGTTGAAAATATCTCCTGTTGGTGCCTTTCCCAGGTCTTTAGTTCCCAGCCTCTGACTCAGATAGATCAGAGGGCCTATGTTTCCTTGTTAAAGCACCTGTTAAATTTCCTCACCGACATCCAGGCTAATTCTTTACTAGGTTTTCGGGCATTTGTTCCACCTGACACAGTGCAACTGCCTAGCATTCCTCTTACAGAGCGGTTTATTTTAATGGGAATTACACTTTGGCTCTCGGGATTTCAGCTTTCAGAATTTTAATCTTTAGAAAATGTAATTTTGAGAATTCTAGACTTTGTGGATTCGTATCGTTCCAAATTTCATCCCTGAGGATTACAATGTTGGGTTTGTGTGTTTGGGGATTACAACCGGGCACCACAGAAACAGCTACTACCCTAGAGTACTGAAAACAGATGGGAAAAGGGAACTTGTGGAACCCCAACGCTGTGAAGAGGGGCCACCAGTGGAGAGAACACAGGGCTTCATCTTCTGATATATGAGTTGCAGACCCTAAACTTGCTGCTGTGATCTCTGGGCTTGGATATCACAGCAGGTGACTCACAACAGATGCTCAGAAACCTGCACGGAGGATTGCCAGATTTAAGATGCACATGCAAGTCCCCATACATACCAAAAAATAAAAACTACACTGAACTAGGAAGAAAAAAAAACCAGCCAGGGAGTGCAGTTAAAAATGAATTATTTCTAATCCCCCACACGTATTTGTACATTGGGATAAAAATATTACACAAAACAGATATTAAGGAAGAATTCATTCTTTGTCTAAACTTCTAGGCACACGAATTACCTGCCTCCATCCCTAATTCTGTTTCCCGGATGACTTGGTTCTCCTTTGTGATTCCTCGTTTGCTGACTTTGCCTACTCATTGGCTGTAGAGAAAGTGCATGTTTCACAGACATTGTAAGGGTTTACAATAATATAGTGGCAGCATCCAACTCGTTTTATTCTTTTGTCTACTGAATTGTGATTCACAAGAAAACATGTCAATGACAGCATTAGGAGTTGCTGTGCTAAATGCTGCCTGTCAGTGGCGGGCTGGACTTCAAGGTCTCAAAGCTGTCAGTGATGGGCTGTGGCAGTGAGGTGCATAGACTGCTTGATTTCAGAGCATGTTATCCCTAATTAGTGGTCATTCCTCTTCTAACTTGAATCTTTGGTCCAATAACAATCTTTCCCTTCCTTCAATACGAAAAACTAGAACAATTAATTGTCAGTTCTCCCTTGGGAGTTTTCCTCAGCCAAACCTGCAGGTGAGACCACGTGAGATTGCCCATAATTTTGTCTGTAGAGTCTAAGTTGTGGTTATTATTGTAGAAAAATAGTTCTAGCTGCCAATATTTTAAAAGAGCTGAACACAGAGCATTGAAGTTGTCTGAACAGAGTTCATAAACAATATACATAGTTATCCTAGACCGTCCTAAACCGTGAAGACCTCTGTCACTGAATTATTATCAAGCCCCAGACAGCTTATGATGGGGGCCCCTCCAGGTGAGTAGCTGAATCTTTGACTTAGGAATTCACAGCTGGTCCTTTTGATCCTGGAATTCACACTGGGGCTAGGATTAGTAAAGTCTAACACCTTGGAAAGGCAGCCAGAGTGTGCACACCTACAATCCCAGCACTCACAGGGCAGAAGCAGGAGGATTGCTGCAAGTTCCAGGCCAGTCAGGGATTCAGAAGACCCTGTTTAAATTTTTTTTCTAAAAAAAAACCCCTCAAAACCTGATAAAGAGCTGTTCTGTGAGTATGTTGACAATAATGTAAGAGAAACTCTGCTTACAAAAATATGGGAATACAGTTTTCAACACTCTGGGCCCCCACTACTGAGTGGATTATAAAAGTTGAATCAGGTCAAGAGTCAAGGTAATTATTTTGCTCTTTGCTTTGACATCACCGGAAGAAAGGAGAGTTCTCATGCCCAGGGCACCCCAGTAACTGTGGACACTGAATGTTTTGGATGGTTCCCACAGTGTCCTGTGGCTCATTCGGTCCCTACCAGAGGTTTGGGGGAAAGTAGAAGTCATCATTCCATGCTCAGCATGTCCTGCAGGAACATCAAGGCTTCCTTTTTACCTCACTGTCAGAACACAGTCCAAAAATGTGAGAATTCTGAGCACTTGTGAGAAAACTCCAAGAAAACAACAGTCTTGCGACCCCAGTTTCTTGCCCACGTGGATTGGTCTGGAATGTGCTTTCGTGTTCCTCCCAGGGTTAGAGGATAGGAGTGAGCTTACTCATTTGTTACTCATGTCCCCCTATGGAAACATGTGTGGCCACGTGTGTCCTCGGGATTATACAAAGTACTCAAGTCAGAATTCTTAACCCTCAGAGTATAAATTGTCTGATGCTCTGAATAAAGTTTCCTATTGCATGAGATTTTAGTTGGCCTCATTTTTAGAGCCCACTCTTGCTGTTTCACACCGCCAACGACAGCGGTAAACACTGCACCTTGAATCTTTCTGCTTCTCTCCATTTATTTATATTCATTCACACCAGAATAGCTTTCATTACTCTCTCAATTATAGGCTTATATTTTATTTTAAAAACTATGTATATTCCTAGCATATAATTCTTTCTAATACAATGTTTTAAATTATGTTCTTTGCTTCAAAAAAAAATCTGTTACCTTAGTGAGTTAGCCAGAGTTACATAGTGAGACCTATCTCAAATCATTTTTTAAAAATCTGTTAGAGGGGTTGGGGATTTAGCTCAGCGGTAGAGCGCTTGCCTAGGGAGCGCAAGGCCCTGGGTTCGGTCCCCAGCTCTGAAAGAAAAAAAAAAATCTGTTAGAATGTTTTGTTAATCATACACTATCAGTCTTTTAACTTGGCAATTTAGGTCTTCTAGAAACTTTGATATATTTTAAAAACGTGTTTAGTTCACTAGTAATCCATGGGCTCGTCTAAAGAAAACAGCCGTCAAGATGGCTCAGCAGGTAGAACACCTGCCGAACAAGCATGGACGCCCCAGACCCATGTAAATGTGGAAGGAGAGACCAACACACAGACTTGTCCTCTGTCTTCCTAACCCTTGCCATGGCCTATGGACACCCCATCCACATCCACATAGCACACACACAAACCAAATTATCATCGCCACCGCCACCACCGTTGTCCTCCTCCTCATCTTCATCATCATTATTGAGGCTGGGTCCCAATAATGATATCATAGGCCTCCCGTCTCTGCCTCCCGTCTCTGCCTCCCATCTCTGCCTCCCGTCTCTGCCTCCCGTCTCGGCCTCCCAAATGTTGCAAAGTGTCTCCTTCAAATCCCATCATACCTTAGTTGAGCATTTTCTTCATATAAACAGATTTAGGAAATTTAAAATGTCTTCTTTTTAAAGAGTGGTACACTTATTTCATGAGCATTTTTTCTTAACAAAAAAATTGAGGACACTTCTTTCTTAGGAAATATCTGCATCTTAAGAGTGATTCCATGGTTATTCCTTAATATTTAAATTTATCATATTTTATTTAATCAATTGCTTGTGATAGTTTGAAATTTTCAAAGTTTTATGATAAGCAACACTGCAATAAATATTTGTATACATTTGCTTTCTGAATTGTTTGAATTATGTTCAATTCGTACCATTTAGATTTTGAGTTACTGGGTGAAAACCTGCAATCCTACTAGGCTCAGGCTGTCAAGAAAGGAAGACTCTAAGCTGCAGAAATTGAGATCAGGGATGAAGCTGTGTTCTCTGGACCTAGCAGGATTGCCGCACTCTCAAAGCCTGCAGCTGTGGTTGCCTGCACAAAACCTGTGCAAGACCAAGCCAGTCGGCTTCCCACACAAAGGGAAGAGGGGTTCACAAGCTCCCACCCTGGCTACAGAGGACAATTTATGTTTTCTGAGGTGAGGAAATTCACTTCTCTTTAAGGATATGGCCCTGGATGACTATACTTCACTGCCTGACCCCACACTCGTGAGTATATGGGCAGCACAAGATGGATATGGGTGATTGTCTGTCTGTCTATCTATCTATCTATATCTATTTATTTGAGACAGGGTCTCACTATGTAGCTCTAGCTGTCCTAGAACTCACTATGTAAGCCAGGCTGGTCTCAAACTCAGAGACCTATCAGCCTGCCTCTATATCCTGAGTCCTGAGATTTAAGGCCTGTGCCACTAAGCCCAACTGGCGGATGACTTTTCAGAAGGGCAGGGTTAGGTATGGTGGTACAGGGCTTTAATCTCGGCACTTACGAGACAGAGGCATATGGAACTCTGTGAACTTGAAGCCAGCCTGGTCTACTTTCCAAGTCCAGCAAAGCTACCTATCGACAGACAAGCAAGCAAAAAAGTCAGGAGTCAACGGATATGGGGTGATGGGATACATCTTCGAGGAGTGAGGGGGAGAAGGGGAGGGTGAATAGGTCCAATATACTGTATGCACGTATGAAATAAAAATTAAGGTTTTTGTTTTTAATAAAAAAAATAAAGTCTTGGGTTCAGTCACAAATTAAAAGCAAAATCCTCCATGAGAGGCTGCACCATAGTGTTTGCTTAGTGTGGTTGTTAGTGTAACCAACACCAGTGGCTAGTTAGTGACAGGGTAGAAAGTCACCTAAGGGGCTAGACTCTGGGCACACCTGTGGGGTTATGTATTTTAGGTTTAGTCCTGGGCCTGCTTGTGAGGGATTATCATGATGCAGTCAACTGATGTGGAAAGATCCATCCTGACTGTAGGAAAGACATTTTCTGGAGATAGGATGAGTGGACCACATAAGAAACCTAGTTCTGCAGAAGCATCATCCTATGCTTCCTAATTGCAGATGTGATATGACCAGATGACGAGAGAGAGAGAGAGAGAGAGAGAGAGAGAGAGAGAGAGAGAGAGAGAGAGAGAGGCACCAGAGTGCATGGAGCATACCTGCAGGTCCCTGGGCTTGCTAACCAGCCTGCCTTGGCTAATTGTGAAGCTCCAGGTCCCAACGACAGAACCTGTCTCAAAACATAAGCTTCTGAGGAAAGATGAGGCTTTAGTCAAAGATTGAGTGCATATGCACTGGGGGTCCTGCAAGGTAATGGAGTTGAAAAATTCCATTGACCCAGTGACATCACACCAGTTGCAAGCTTGTATCGTGACACAGTCTTCATGTGTTTGCACTGATGCTGTGTAAACAAACCTATGGGCTGTGGATCATATAGAAACATGCTTACATCAGTGTATAGAGTACCTAATACTTAGCAATGTGGCTTTGTAATGGGACTGTGTAGGCACTGTACTTCCTATCACTGGATTAGAATGTACTCCTACTTATAAAACAAACTCAGCTAGGCTGTAATGCCAGCACTCAAAAGGCTGAGGCAGGAGGATATCAAATTCAAGGCCAGCTGAGCTAGATTGCAAGAAACTCCATCCCAATTAAACGGGGCAGGGTGCTGGGGAAAGAACTGGTGGTAAAGTTCTTACTGAGCACCCATGGAATCATCGTTTGCTCTTCAGTACTGGGACAAAACTTTTTTTAAAAACGTCTAAAATAGCCCTCAGGTTCATCCTCCATCAAAGATCTTAGAAGAACATTTTGTCCTGCTAGGACAAGACACCTCCGTAAATGTTGCTGTCCCTGAATCCGGGGATATCTTCCAGTAGGTTGAGGTGCAGAGGTGGTAGACAAGGGACCTGACAATCCTGACCCTGTACAGGCCTAGGCCTCTGTGTGTGCGTGTGCTTGAGTGTTCCTGTATGTATTGAGTTTTTAAGTTTAAGGAAGACATAATAGATTATAGAATAAAGATGTAAGCAATGTTGTACAAATGTACAATGTGTTTGAGTCTTAAGGTATCACTCCATGATTCTTAAGGGCTGGAGCAGAGGCTCTGTAGGTAAGAGCCCTTGCTGCTCTTCCAGAGGACCTGGGTTCAGCTTTCAGCACACACATAATGACTCACAACTGTCTGTAACTCTAGTCCCCAAGGCTAAGATGGCCTCTCCTGGCCTCCTTGGGCAGCACTAACATGGTACACAGAAGTACATGCAGGCAAAACATTAATATACACAACAATAAGTAAACAAACTTTCTAGGCTTTTAAAAATTGACCTTATAAAAGATAGCTACGTTAAACAGATGCAGCACAGTCTGCTCCCTCCACTGGTCTGCAGCTAGAGAGCAGTCCCACGGGTACCACATCCCACTGACCAAGGGCAAACATGGCCTGGAAACGTCAGGAATAAAGTCACAGGCAAGTACTCGTCACTCGCCTCACAACCATCTTTCTTTCCCAGCTAGTTTCCCATTTGTACCAGTTTGCCAAGTCTTAGATGGCTTCAAGGACTAAGCTGGCTAAGGGATGTGAGAGAATAAAATACAGACAGACAGACAGACAGCTGGGGTTGGTGGTCTGGGCTTTTAGTTGGAGAAGCAGCATCATGGAGGAACTTCTGTGTGCCTATTCCACAGAGCTGAGTAGATGTGTCTAGCTAATCTCATTAGGTGCAGTGTCTGTAAGGGAATGGCTTTTTTAAGTTTAAGAAAGACTCAAAAAGATTATGGAGTAGGTGGAAGGGTCACCTGGGTATTTAGCCAACTTTCAAAGCAGTTATATACAATTCTGCCCTAATTGTACTTGGCCTTGGGAGAATCTCAGGGAAGGGCTAGAGGAGGGGGCTCCATCTGTGCAGCCACAGGGAAGCCATTGCACCTGCTAGTGCAGACTTTCTAGGGTGACTGTTTTAAGGGCACCTATACCCCTGCCCATAATCCCTCACCCAGTGCTCTGTAATAAACTCATGAGCTCTGGTGAAACTGAACTTTGGTTTGTCATTGTGGTCTTATTTGAGCTGGACATCGTCCAGCCCTCCCCAAAGGGCAAATATTTCTCCAATAGATGACTAAGTAGGTTTTTGTCACTAAGCCTGATCACCTGAGTTTGATCCCTGGAATCCATGTGGTAAAAGTTGAGAGCTGCTTCCGCAAGTTCCCTTCTGACCTCTGTGCTGTGGAGGGAAAAATATTAACTCACGTGCATCTTGAAATCAAATTCGAAAGACCAGGCCAGTGAACTTACTGCATATGCCAAACCAAAGAAGGACGCAGTGCTCTTGCCAGACCTCATAAAGAGGAGGACACCGAGTGCTGTAACGGCAAAGGCTACAACCAACTGACCAACTGGCTTGTGCATCAACAGAAGGAGAAACAGAACTCTCAACCGCCCCTTGGACTCCGCTCAGCCACAGCTGTGGACACAGTACAGTTAAATCCCATCTGCACATCTGTTTATCCATCTGGACAGTTCCTGTACCCCCCTCCTTGGTCCTGTACTCCACTATCTTGGCTCCTGATATCACAGCCACATTTTGATTCAATCCTAAGGCCCAGCTCAACTTTGCAACTCTGCCTGATTCTGAGATAATCCCAGCATCCCTCCAATGGGGTTCATTACCCAACAGTGACTGCTCCTGAGACATTGCAGACAGGAGTCTTGGTGCTCTGACGCTGTCTCTCTCTGCGCTCTCTGACCCTTTCTTTCCTGGTCTCCTCCCCAGTGACTCTGGGTTTTACCCAGTACCGTGCTTCTGAGTTCTCAGAAACATTTAAGACCTAGGCTCCTGTGCTCAGGTCCTCTATCTTCCCTTCGCCAACCCAGTTCCAACACCTCTCATGCCAGAACCTTCCAGTGGCACAGAAGCTGCACACTTGACTTTTCCTTGAGCTACCAAGTGTTGAGGGACCAGGGAGTGCATCAGGCTGACCTCCAGCAAGATGCTCAGCCTGATCTCCCTGCTACAAGGATGGCAACTCCAAATTTATTCTCACAGACCATCCCCTGGGGGCACTTCATGAATGCCTGCCATTTGTCCAGCTTTGATTTCTTGTAGATTTTACACAGAATTCATTCCTACTTGGGTCTTCCCAGGCCTAAGAAACAAGATATCGTCACTCCGAGTTGTTTTCTACTTAGAGGCAATAGGACCTAGAGAGCCAATAAATGAGGTGGACTAAAGTCTCACACGGTAGCCAGGTTTATTCAGAGCATCAGACAATTTATACTCTGAGGGGTAAGTAGGGTCCCATGAGTAGATCATACAATCAGAAGAACAAGCTTCAAGTGGTGAGTAAGCAGCCTGCAGAAGACCACACATGTGGTGGACAAGCTACACGAGGAAGTCACGTGAGGCAAAAACCACGTTTTCCCCTAGAGGCAAATAAGTCCAATAGCCAGCTGTAACAAGTAATCGGAAGTAAACTCGCTCCTACCCACTATATCCGGAAGGAACACAAGCACATTCCAAGAACAATTTCATGTTTTTGAAGAAACTGAGGTCACAAGACTTGTGTTGGAATTTCCTCACAAGTACTCAGAATTCTCATATGACTCCATTCTTGGACTATGTGGACTGTGGACACCCAGGCCTCAGTCTTTGCAGACATTCAACTTGGCAGAGTCAACTCTGAGACTTGGGTTATTAAAAAAGTGTCTGGTGCTGTATTTGTTGCTTCTGTTGTTACTATGTCCATATATTTGGCGAAAAGAGAGCCAAGAAATGAAGGGTGTGGCCTGGCTTATAGTCCAAGGAAAGACAGTCTACCACGCCTGTGTTCTGGTTGGCTGCTCTGTTGCTGTGATAATCATGACCAAGTGCATCTGGGGAGTAAGGGACTATTTGACTTACATGCTACAGTCTGTCACTGAGGGAAACTGGAGCAGGAACTGAATGAAGCAAGGGCCAGAGGAGCTCTGCTTACTGCCTTGCTCGGTTTAGGTTTTTATCCCACCCAGAGCCTCCTGCCCAGGGATGGCACTGCCAGCAGTGGCTGAGCTCTCCCACACCAATCATCAATCATCAATCAACAAAATGCCCCACGGACTTGCCCACAGACTTAACTGATGAAGACAATTCCTCAGCTGAGCCTTTCTCTTCCCAAACGACTCCAGCCTATGTCAAGTTGAAAATACAAAACGAAACAATACAAAAAATAAAAAACAAAAACAAATATAACAGCCAGCACATACATTTGTTTGTTTGTTTATTTATTTATTTATTTATTTATTTATTTATTTATTTATTTGGCTCACCATTTCAGGTTACAGTCCATCATGGTAGGGAGCTCATCAAGGCCAAGCTTGAGGGAGCTGGTCACTTTGCATCAGTAGTTAAGAAGCAGAGAGTGCCCAGTTCATGCTTCCTAGTGGTCAGCAGCCTCTCTTCACTTCTGACAGTTGTGGGGAGGTTCCTTGCCACATAAGGGTACTATCCACACTTCATAGGTCTTTCCACCTTACTCAACCATCAAAATGCCCCCTCTCCAGGCACGCTCGGGGGCCCATCCCCCAGGTGAGTCTAGATCTTACCATATTGATAACAAACACTAACCTTCCCATGGTTCTTGTGTACCTATGTTGGCCAGTGTGTATCCCCAGGTAACACCAATCTAAAGGCTACGTACTTGTAGTCGTAGACTTCTGCTCCCACAAAGCCCCTTGGAGTCACCCCCTTACCTAGGTGTCTCATGACTGCTCTGGATTTTCTTGTAGGCAAATAGGCAAATGCTTTCTGGCTGAGCTTGAAGGGGATGGGGGATGGGGGGTTGCTGCTTCCAGACACTCAGGTGGATACTTTTCCGCTTCTCTAGTCAAAAGTCAGCAAAGGCTGATCTTAAAGTCACTCAGGATACACACCCCACAAGGTGCCTCCTTAGGCTTCCAGACAGTTCTGGCCAAGACCCTCTACGTAGCCCACAAGGGTATCCAACCTTTCCTGCAGGCCTACCTCTGTGCACTCCTGAGAACTTCCTTCAGTTCTCTCCTTTGTATGTAGCCTGCCAAACCTCTACTTCCTATCAGTTCTTCCCCTCTACTGAAGCTGCTACATCCTGTGGAAAAAGATGTAGTGAAAAGATTGCTTGGTAAAGCATTTGGGAGACCGAGGCAGGAGTGTTGTGTTTTATAAAAAGATAAGAAACCAGAGATATGTTTGGTGGTGGCTTGGTATGGTGTGGGGGAAGGGGGTGCCTCTGCGGGTCCATGCTGAGGTATCCCCTCCCCCAGAGGGACTAGCCATACAGCAGCGGTATAGTATAGAATAGAGTTTATTTAGGGCATGGGAAGGAGAGTTGAGGGAGTAGAGACAGAGAAAGGCAGAGAGAGTTGGGAGGAGAGAGAGAGAGAGAGAGAGAGAGAGAGAGAGAGAGAGAGAGAGAGAGAGAGAGAGAGAGAGAGAGAGAGAGAAGAGTGGAAGCCAGCCATGAGCACGGGAGAGAGGGAAAAGGGAATGGGATGCAGGGGGTAAGGGCCAAGAGGACAGAGCAAGAAAGAGAGGAGGGAACAAGCAGCCCCTTTTATAGTGAACCAGGTACACCTGGCTATCGCCAGGTAACTGTGGGTGGAGCCTAGACTAAATGCCAACAAGGAGGATCACCACAGATTCAAGGCCAGCCTAAGCTACATGATGCCAAGTCAGCCTCGACTATAGGGTGAGGTCATCTCAAAACCAAAACCAAAAAAGCCAAGAAACAAGGAACCTGTCTTTTCCCAGTGAGGAGCACCATGGTTCAAGCCATGGAGTGCTGCCTGGTTCCCTGGGTCTATCTCCTCTTTCCTCGCCTCTACCAGCTGACCTTCCCCACTGCCTCTGTTCAGGTCCCATCCCTGCATATAAGTCACTCTAGACTTTCAGAGACGTCTATCCCGTAACTAGCCCATCTCTCCCAATAGCTCGCATGGGCAATGAGGCAGCATAGCTTGGTTGAATAATATTAGTAAAGCGTTCTCTTTATCTTTAAAAAAAAAGTGTCACCGACAGAATATTGGCACACTATTCTCTCGTGGGAAAAGGGGTAAATGTGGACGCATAAAACTGTGTTTCCTCTTTGTGCCGGCAAGTATTACATTTGTTTCAAATACCAAGCTTATAGTCTCTCTACTTGCAGAGAACCGGTCTATGCAGTCCAGCTGGAAGCACACGTTCCACTGCAAGGCAGGTTGACTGGATGTAGGAGGGCACTTTGCTTGGAGTCTCCTAAAGCAGGCTCCCGGGAAAACCTGCGCCCTGTGACCAGGTGAGGTACTAGAAAGGCGCCTTGGGAATCCAGCCTGGACTCCTAGCTGGGGCTTGGCTCCTCAGGTCATCATCTAATACCCTACCCTCTTTAGAGGTGTCTCCCAGGGATCAAGCCAGGCTGCCAACGGTTCCTTTTTTGTTTCTCACCTTTGCCAGGGACGAAGTAACCAGCGATGTCCGGAAGGTGGCGCTGGGCGCACGGGGACGCGTGCTGCGCGGCAGCAATATCAGCAGCAGTTTAGACCAGTGCAGATGCTTCCTGGGATTCCTGGTGTCCGTGCGTCCAAAGTTAGGTTAATTCAGCAGTTCCTCGGAAAGGGACTCTCGGCAGGAAACTCCAAGGTTGGAAGATTTGCAGGTGGAGCGGACTCACCTTCAAGGCCAACTAGACCCAAAGCAGGTCCCATAGCTTCCGGGGACACCCACTCCTGGGGTGCTGTCTGCTGGGCTGAAACAAAGCTCAGACAATGAATCAGATGACGTGGATACTGGTTTCTCATCCGTTCTATTCATGTCTGTGAGTTCTACCACAGAACGCTGAGATCAAAGGAAGGCCTCCCCTTCTCTTTTTAATACCAGTGCAACTAGGTTTACTAGGAAACTTCAAGTTCTAGGATCCAAGAAAGACACTGACAGGGAGGGGACACCACCATGGTGGCAGGGAAGCAAAGGAAGGAGAGACATATCCTCCTGTCACCTGGGCACCCTGTCCCTTTCTCAGAACACCTGCCCGCCTAATTCTAGCCTCCCTAACCCCTGCCATCATCTGGAGGAAACGCCAAAGCACACACATAGATATTGCTAAACCCAGTTAATATCAACTCTGATACTGGGCCTATTCAGGATGCAACTCTTGAGTGTCTACCTATTCTTGGGAGGATGTGAGGAATTATCTGACCAGACCAAAACTGTTCCTGGCTGTGGACTTCTTGCCATAGGGACAAGGGTTCTAGTTAAATAAGCCAGTAGGAGGAGCAGGTACTGAGAGTGCACACTTTGAGACCCTCAGGATTTTTTAACCAGTGGGAAGCCCCTTAAGACTCAGGAAATAAACAAATCAGTAGCTTCAGGAAGTCCCTGAAACTGAACAGATTCACTAGGCCCTTCCCTCCTAAACCTTATATAAACAGTGGGTAATTATTAAAAGACACTCTCAGACCAGCTTCCCAGAAGAGGCTAAATCAAGCCGAGCTACCAGAAAAAAAACTCTCCAACCTCTCTAGCTGCCTGCAAGTTGAGCAATGAATTCCAGGAGCTGTTGGAATGCACTTTTGATAATGCATCTACCTTTGAGTCATTTCTGCTCCTGTAGGATCTCCCCCCACCCCCATATCCTATAACCCCAGTGAAACTCATTGGTTCAAGTTGGACTTTGGTAGTACTCTTACCTTGCTTTGTCATTGATTCCCTGTTGGGGTGAATAGAGAGTTGTTCACATTTTCCCAAGTATACATCACATAGCAGTGTGAGACACTCCCTCTTCCCACCAACTTCAAGTTTATTTAGGAATCCTGCTGGCTCATCCACTATCTTACTCATTTTAGGAAGCCTTTTTAGTTTCTTTTAGGATTTTGCCTGGGCTCCATTCTCTTCCACACTCTGTACAAGGTCAATGCCTTTTAACATTGAAGAGATGTCTCGTGTATCCCTTTCCTCCTACATGGCTCAAGTGAGAAAATCTCAAATCCTTCTCTTACTTGCTAACACAGGCAGCCTTTCTGCAGAAGGAGAATTGCATATCGTACCTCCCTCCTATCTTTCTTCCCACAGTACGAGTGAATCACACCAGATTCAGTTCCACAAAGGTCATAATGGAAGTTTCTTCCTGCGAGGGAAGATGGGAAGCAAAGGTGTATCTGTTGGGCTGGAGAGGTGGCTGAGGGGTTAAGAGCACAGGCTGTTCTTCAGAGGACCAGGACTTGATTCTCAGCACCCACATGCTGGCTCGCACCATCTGAAACTCCAGTTCCAGGGGCTCCAATGGTGGATTGTTGTCTATATGCAGGTGGGGGCAGGCACAAGGTAAGGCGAGGCCTGTGACTGGGCAGTGAAAAGGTAAGGTGGGCACAGAGTTTTGGAGAGAGGAGAGAGAGGAGAGAGAGGAGAGAGAGGAGGAGGAGGAAGGATCAAGATGGAGGCAGAGGATGACCCAGATCTACGTGGCTTTAAATGGCCACAGGTAAAAATGAATATTTCATAAGGGAAGGATTCTTACAGGACAATTTGTCTTATCTAGGTGGGCAGTTTACATCATTATCAATTGGCTCTGAGTTTATTGTATGGACGTTTTGTGGGGTGAGAATTTATTGATATAAACATGATTGATAAATTACAAGCTTCTAGAGTTTTGATTTTACTGGGATACCGGGAATTGTGACAATAACCACAGGGGGCAGATGCTGGGAACGTGAGCAGAGTTCTCAACAAGAGAGCCACGAGACAGGTGGTTTCCGTATGTGACTGGTGTGACAGCAACCCACCTTGGGAACTAGACGGATGCTAGCTGGAGAGACCACCAGAGATGGAGAGTAACAGGAGGTAGCCTGGTGTGGCGCTTGGGGCCCTTGCTCCATTTTAATAAATATTTGCTACAACATCCAATGACCTCTTCTGGCCTCTGAGGGTACTGCATGTATGTGATGCATAGACAGACAGTCACAACACACGCATGCATGGGCACCTGCACACACACACACACACACACACACACACACACACACACACACAATTAATTAATTAAAGTTAAATCTAGGTGTAACTGGGTCTGGGGAAGCCAGGTGTGTCAGTCTAGTTGGACAATGCCTTAGTGTTTCTCATGTAATAGGACATAACTCACTATCATTCTGAGAATTTTTGTCTATTATTATACTTTGCTTATTGGAAATATGAGTTCTGTGTGTTTTTTTTATAACTTCCTGGCAGAAGGCAATGAAGTGGCTTGTTCTTATATTTTTGGTTGTGAGCCTAGCCTTTAACGGCTGAGCCATCTCTCCAGCCCGAAGAGGCTTGTTCTTAAGAGAGTTAGTGATTTTCGTTTTGTTTTTGCTTGGTTTTTAAAAGATTTGTTTGTTTGTTTAATGTGAGTATGCTGTCTACATGGACACCCACATGCCACAAGAGGGCATCAGACTCCATTGTAGATGGTTGTGAGCCACCATGTGGTTGCTGGGAATCAAACTCATTACCTCTGGAAGAGCAGCCAGAGCTTTTAACCACTGAGCCATCTCTCCAGCTCCAGCTTTTGGTTATTTTGAGACTGGGTATCACTATGCATTCCTGGATGGTTTGAACTTGCTATGTAGAGCAAGCACTCTTGAACTCACAGAGATTCACCTGCCTCTGCCTTCTGAGTGCTAGGATTAAAAGCATGTAGTTTCGTGTATTTTGTTGTGCTTCTATGCAAAGGAAAACCATCCATAGTCAAAACCAACAGAAGATATAATAGCACCTAAAAAATGAATTCTGGACAAGAAGTTTGTTTTTATTTTTAGTGACAGGATCTAACTATGTAGCCTGGGCTGACCTAGAATTTAATATGTAGATAAGGCTGACCTCAAACTCACAGAGATCCACTTGCCTCTGCCTCCTGAGTTCTGGAATTAAAAACGCATGCCACTATGCCCAGCTAAGAAACTGCTTTTCTAGTCCTTACTTATATTGACAGGTAAGTATGTATTTCAAAACTCTGTGTGTGTGTGTGTGTGTGTGTGTGTGTGTGTGCATGATAGGGCATGGTGTGTGCCATGGTGCATGTGTGGGGGTCAGAGGGGAACTTTGTAGAATCCAGTCTAGTCTCTCTTTCTATCTATGCCTGGGTTCTGGTATCAATCTCATGTTGTCCGGCTTGCATGGAAAACTTCTTTACCTGCCAAACCATCCTACTAGCTGGCAAATATATAATTAAAATAAAAATCAAAGGCCTACTGTTAGTCATGCACTTGGTAATTTAGTATTTCCTACACCTTTGATAGAATGCTCTGTGTGCTGTATGCAAAAGGTATTACCAAATGTTCAATTGAAATCTACAAAAATTTTATTATGAATCATTATCAAGCAATTCACAGAACAAATTATGTAATCACAAATAAGAAATTAGCAATTAATGATATACCTGTATAATACAAAATGCTCATTATTATTATTGTCCTGCTATTAACAATATCCACTGTTTATTAATTAATTGTGTAATCATTACCATGTTATTAAATTAAACATTTTGTATATTATGTACATGTAGGTTCTCAGATAAAATGCTACCTACTCTGTTTTGCTGTTCTGAGACTCAGATCTTTTTAAATTAATTTCAGAATCAGATAAGAGAGGAATAAATGAAAAAATAACAAACTAAACAGTTGGCTACAATTTTTCAGAAAATGGGTGGGACGGGAGGCAAAGAGTACTGAGCTAGGAGATGGATTGGCTGCTAGTGTTTGTGTCAAGTATAACAAGAAAAGCAGGAAAGCAAGCAGCCGACTGGATTTCTTTCTGCACAAGTAGTTAACAATGGAGTTTATCTATAAAACATTGTCTCTGAAATGTAAGCCTTTGAGGCTGGGGCTGTGGTTCAGTTAGTAAAATGTTTGCCTGGAATGCATGAAGCCCTAGATTTGATCCTTGCCATCAAATAAATCAGATGCAGTAGCCTGCTAACTGAAAATTGCATGCCTGTTATTCAGGGTGGAGGCAGGGGGATCAAAAGTTGGAGGTCATCTTCAGCAATGTATGGAGTTGAAGGCCACCCTGGGCTAAATAAGATCTTGTCAGAGAGAGAGAGAGAGAGAGAGAGAGAGAGAGAGAGAGAGAGAGAGAGAGAGAGAGAGGCAGGCAGGCAGGCAGACTTAACTTTTCATCAAACTTATATTCTTCAAATTTAACTACTATGAGTACAGGTAGGAGGTTCTCAGAAACAAGGCATTCATAATTCTTACCACTGTGAAACACTTCTCCCATTATCATCTGACCTTAATAATTACTCTATATGTTCTCTATATTCTAAAGTCTCTAAGGATAGAAAAATCTATCAACTAAAGACTGAAAACAACAGTAAGGCCTGGCAGTATTTATCACACAGTAGATAAACAGCAGGCAAGGAGCATCCCAATGGCATGTAAAGAAATCAAGGTTGAAATATGACATAATATTCATAGATAGGGACAAACATAATAGATGTGGGAATGAGAAATGACATCGTGGGCACATCAGACATGATTCAGCGTTGACAAGGAAACATCTAGGGAGAAGATTATCCAGGAAGCAGGACAGTGGTGCACATTGTCTTCTTTTATGACACCCATCCAACATTTGACAACATAATGGCACATTGACACCAATGAATACTACATTCATTTTTTATTTTTATTTTTTCATCTAATGTATATGGAAGTTTTACCTACCTGCACGTCTCTGCACCATGTATGTGCCTGGTACCCACAGACGTCAGAGGAGAACATCATATCCCTTGGAACTGGAGTTACAGACTTTTTAAGCTGCCATGTGGGTGCTGGGAATCAAACTTGGATCCATTGAAAGAGCAGTCAACGCTCTTAACAACTGAGCCATCTATCTCTTCAGCCCCTATACTGCACATTTTAAAGGATTGAAATATAAAAACAAATTATGGCAGAGGCAATACAATACACAAGCGAATTTTGAAAATGGCAAGAAATGCTACATGTTATTCTTAATTATTTTAGACCTGCATTCTGGAGGAAACCATATAAAATATAAAACTATGACACTTGTGAGCAGGACACAATGGTACATACTGTAATACCAGCACTTTCTCCCCAGAGGAAGGAGGGTAGAAAGTTTGAGTCCAGTCTCAAAACAAGAATGAGAATGGCCCCCAAGGCTCCTGTGTTTGAGTGCTTGGTGGAACTGTTTGGAAAGGATTAGAAGGTGTGACCTTGCTGGAGGAGGCGTGTCACTGGGGGCAGGCTTGGAGGTTTCCAATGCCCACAACAGCTTTCCCTTGGCCTCGCTCATGTTTATGGATCAAGACATGAGCCCTCAGCTGTAAGGGGTTGAGATCTAGGGTGGAGTGGTCATTGGCCACTTCCTCAACTGGCTCTGGGGTGGCAGACAAGAGCTTAGAGGCCCAACTGAGCTGAGAACAGACTTAGGGTGCTGAGCTAGGACTAAAGGTAACTAAACAACTGAGCTGTCAGCAGAGTTAGAGGTGTTGAGCTGGGAGTGAGAAGAAGGGCAGGCTAGCCTAGAGATGTTGGGAGCGATGCCCTTGAAGCCCTCCATTATTGATGTTATTATTATGGTTAGAATTAAGTATGACTGGTCTCATGGAAAATCCCCAGCCAGCTGCAGAAGACTAATTCAAATCTGGTGGTCAAGATGCATAATAATATGATAAAGTTCTCTTGCTGAGAAATACATCTGACGTCAAGACACCCAATGTGATGATCTATAACCTTTCTGAAAAACCAACATCCTGCTGACTAATAGATATGACAAACCTGTGACCTTTCTGACATCCTGTCAACATCAGCCTATTCCCTGACCACACGAATATTGTGTCCTTGGCCTGCTAAGTGTTTCTTACTTCCCCCCTTGCCCCTCTTATGGTATAAATTCAGCCTTGGAGAAAAATAAAATTGTCGCCTTGAACAGACTCTTGTCTTGGCGTCCTTCTTCGTGTCTCTTGTCCCCCATTCTCTTCCAGGTACACCCAGTACCCCGTCGTTGACATAGAGAGGCTTGGAAGAGCCTGGCCACTGAGCTAAAGCACATTAAAAATAAGTTAAGGATTGTGTGTCTTTCAGCCATTGATTAGAGGGAGCCTGGTCAGGGCTCTGTCCACCTGGAGCTTAAAGTGGGGTAGTAGGAACTACATGCTACTCAACTACTGCTCCAGCACCGTGCCTGTCTGCCACCTGCCATGCTCCCCATATACCCTAACCCTGTGGTACCAAAAGCCCCAGATTAAATCGTTTCTTTTATAGGTTGCCTCAGTCATAGTATTTTTTATCATGGCAACAGAAAAGTAACTAAAACAGATGGTCAAGTGCTCACTGCACAATAAGAGGTCATGCGTTTGATCTTCAGAACCCATGTGGGGTGGGGTGCACGTGCAATCGTAGTGCTTCTATGACAAAAGGTGAAGAAATGAGACCTCTGGAAGCTCATGGACCAGGTAGCCTGACCCTGTCGTAAACAAGAAGACAAAGACTGAAGCTTGAAGTTGTTCTCTGAGCTCCACACGAACACCACTATGGGCGTGTTTATGTACACACACACACACACACACACACACACACACACACAGAGAGAGAGAGAGAGAGAGAGAGAGAGAGAGAGAGAACAAAACAGCCAAAATGAACAAAAACAACGCAGTAGAATTGTGAAGCCCATTTATGGGAAAGAGAAGACATGGTAAATAAAAGAGTATAAAATGTTTAGAAAACTTGCAGAAATGCATCTAAAACCAAAGTTATATACAGCAACACCGCACATATGGCAAACAAGGTAAGAGACTGCAGCAGACGAGCTTTTAAGACTCCAGGCTATTCTGGGGAGGGGGACTACTGGGAGGAGACGAGGGAGGGGAAACTGCAGTCAAGATGTTAAAAAGATAATTAAAAAAAATTAAAAAGAAAATTCTAGGCTATTCTGTACTTCCTGTTTCAGTCTTTAAATTTGGTATTAGATGATGTAGCAAAATTATATTTTGGTAATAATGATTTTTTTATACCATCCAAGAAATTATATGACAACTCTTTTTTTGCTGCAGCCAAATGTTGTAGTATATTGGAAAGGCATTATGGAACATAAAATTTTAAGTCACTGTTAGGCATAGGCTGGGAGAATTGAGTGGATGCCATCTTGCTGGTAAAACGCAATTAGTGGGAGTATGCATGCATGCTGATGATAGAAAAATACAGCCTCCAAAGTGGAAAGTCAGAGGCACACTTCTGAAAAATGTTCCCCTTAAAGTGCCTTGCTCAGTACTGATGAAGAGTGATTGTAAAATTAATGTTTTGAGCAAAATTGGAAACACAAAGTGAGCGTATGGCATTCCCTTGAAAACCCAATGGTTTAGAAACACACGAAAAATTAACTTACGGTAACTACAAAAAGATCCCTTGCTGAACAAATTGCTAGGGTTCTTGACGCTGGAGCTGGAGAGCTGGCTCAGTTGTTCTGTGAGTTTGCTGCTCTTTCAGAGAACAGAGGTCCCATGTCAAGCAGTTCACAGCTGCCTGCAACTTGGGCTGCTGAGGACCTGTCACCTCTGACCTCCCAGTCACCTCTGACCTCCAAGGGCCCCTGCATTCACATGCACATACCCCCCTCATAGACACACAAGTACACATAATTTTTTAAAATGAAAATAAATCTTTTTTAAAAAAAACTAAACAAAATGGATTCTTAACCCAACTTCTCTAGCATCAAATCTCCAGAGAGAAAGGGAGGAACATTTTAGGCATTATTCCATGCTCCGTCTATCAAAAGCTAGGAGTCAGATCCCTGTCTAGATTTACACACACACACACACACACACACACACACACACACACACGCACACACACCATTATCTTTAGAGGAAATGCTCATTATTTATTTATTGGGACAGATCCTGTACTGCCCAGGTTGGTCTAGAATCCTTGCTCGCAAATGGCCTTTCAGCCTCAGCTTTCTGAGGAGCTGGGATGGCAGTTGAGTACTCCCTCACTGACTTGAAAAGAAAATATTTTTATGGCTGCCAGAAGCTTGTACCCTCTCCAATATCTTTGATCATTATTTCTCAAATCCCCATGTTGTATGAAGAGCACGGGGCATCCACTAAGTGCAAAACCTGACTGATGGCCTGACGGGCCGCTGCCCAATGCTCGCAGTAGTAACATTCTAGCTATGTCACATACACAAGGGATTACTCTCATTACCTGCCAGTGGCAGGTCAAAATGCACAGTTTAGGGGACTGGTTTGTAGCTCAGTGGTAAAGCACCTGCCTAACACAAGAATAAGGTTCATACACCATCCAGCAGCCCGCAATGCCCTACGAACCTAAAACTTACCTTTAAGAATGTAAGATCTAAAAAAAAAAAAAAAAAAAAAAAAAAAAGAAAAGTAGTATCTAGGGCTGGAGAGGACTCAGTAGTTAAGAACACTGGCTGGCTGCTCTCCCAGAAGACCTGAGTTCAATTCCCAGAACCCAGGCGAATCTCACAGTCCCTCCCAGCCTCCGTGGGCATCAGGCATGCACTTGATGCAAATATGTTCATGTAGACAATACACCCATACACATAAAGTAAATGAATAATTTTTAAAAATATAATATCCTCCTGTCAGAATACTATATTTTGTGACAATAATTTATCAGTTCAGTTTTCAAATAACTTTATACCTTCCCAGGTACAACTAATTTTTCCAGTATCTTACCAGTGAAAAACGTAGCTTATCGCCTTGTCTCCCTTGCGGTTGGTTTTCTTTGCAGCAGCACCGACAGCCCTACCCCCTTTCTCTGCCGAATCGCCATGGCGGATGGGGCTCTGTACACAGACTCTGAAAACTGCAGGGTCTTCAAGGCCCTCATCACTGCTGAGAACAGAGGGGCTCAGGTCCGCGTGCTCTCCGCACCACCCCACTTCCACTTTGGCCAAACCAACCGCACCCCTGAATTTCTTCAAAAATTTCCTGCCGGCAAGGTTCCAGCATTTGAGGGTGAGGACGGATTCTGTGTGTTTGAGAGCAATGCATGGCCTATTACATAGGCAACGAGGAGCTGCGGGGAAGTACGGCAGAGGCAGCAGCTTACGTGGTGCAGTGGGAAAGCTTTGCTGACAGTGACATCATCCCTCCAGCTATCACCTGGGTGTTCCCCACTTTAGGCATTGTGCACCATAACAAACAGGCCACTGAAAACGCAAATGAGGAGGTGAAGCGAATCTTGGGGCTGCTGGACACTCACCTGAAGACACGGACTATCTGAAAAATTAAAATTAAATCCATTAAAGCCAAGCCTGGGGATATAGGTTAAAGGTAAAACTCTCACCTGGTATATACGAAGACCTAGGCTCAACGCCCAGTACTGACATAAACACAATGGTTTGTCAGGTGGTGCTGAGTTACTGCCTGTCCATTGCTCCTTCATATGAACTCAATAGGTCTGTTTTCTTACAATAAATAGACAAATAAATAAATAAATAAAGGTCAGTGAGATGGCTCAGTGGGTTAAAGTAGTTGTCACCAACTCTGACAACCTGAGCTCTATCCCTGCGACCCACATTGCGGAAGGAGAGAACTGTCTTTTCTGCAAGCTGTCATCTGACCTCCACAGGCATGCACCACACATGCACACATAATAAATAAAACCACTGTAAGGAAACAAAAATAATTTCTTGAGGATATATGTCCATTTATTGTACAGCATGTAGTAGCTACAAGTGACTCTGAATTTTTAACACTACAGTAAATCACTTAAATTGTCCATTATTTAAAAATGAATTATCTATTTATATAATTTAATATTAAAGTGTTGTCTTTTTTCCTTATTTTTTAAATTTTTTTTTTTACATTTTTATTTATTTATGTTTGAATGCACACCAGAAGAGGGCACCGGTTCCCATTATAGATGGTTGTGAGACACCATGTGGTTGTAGGGAATTGAACTACTCTACACTCTTAACTGCTAAGCCACCTCTCCAGCCCCTAAGGGATGTCTTTTTAAAAAGATTCTTTTTATTTCTTGCCTACATGTGTGTATGTGCACCATGTGTGTGCACCATGTGTGTGCCTGGTGCCCAGTGAGGCCAGAGCAGGGTGTCTGATGCCTGTGACAGAGTTCGAGACAGTGGTAGCTGACATGGGTGCTGGGGATCCAAGCCCCAGTCTCTGCAAAAGGAGCGAGTGATGTAAACCACTGTGCAGTCTCACCAGCCCAATCTTTATATTTTTAAATCATGTATGTGTGAGGGGATATGTGCATGTGAGTCCAGGTGTCTGTGGTTGCCAGGGCATCCCTTGCAGCTAGAATTGCAGGTGGTTATTAACTGTCTAACTTGGCTGCAGGGAGCCAAACTCCTGTCTTCCATAAAAACAGTACAGGCTCTTAGGACTGAGCCATCTCTCCAGTCTGTAACAGTGATGTCTTTCGCAATTGTGTGTGTGAATTTGTTTTTGTTTTTTTTTTTTTTTGTTTTGTTTTTTTTCGGAGCTGGGGACCGAACCCAGGGCCTTGCGCTCGCTAGGCAAGCGCTCTACCGCTGAGCTAAATCCCCAACCCCGTGTGTGTGAATTTAAGAAATAAATAATATGGGTAACTTTTATCAAATTTATACAGAACACCACAGGGCTGATGGTAGCCCTGGGTTACATGATATACTTAAAAGGGGTATAAAATTACTCCTGGGAACCTGTGGTAATTTTACCTGATTTGGGCTCTTGGTATGTTGAAAGCCCTGTTTCATGCCGTGGTCTGACTCTGGAGGAGATTTTACTGAACTCCAGAGAGTAACAAGGACGACTATGCAGACACAGGACGAGTGGCCGCTAAGACCTCGTGGGGAAAGGGAACTGGCTCTGCTCTGTAGGGCTTGGAATTACTGGGCAGGAAGCTCACCCAGGGTCTATAACGGTTCAGGATCACGTGTATCTCCTCCTCACTCGGCCAGCTAAGGAATTAATTCTCTCCTTCCTTTCTTCTTTGTCTTTTTTCCCCCACGCCTGTGTGTGCTCTCTGGACAGCTAGACTCATAACAGAGAATCCAAGTGGGTGAATAAAGCCTTTTCCACTTCGGCAGGACTGTACTCTCTAAACCGGAACCCCTGCCTTGCAGAGCCTATCTCTTGGAACAGCTCTGCTGCCCAGGGGCTGATGGGTGAGAGCTTTCCTCGGATTCTATGGGAATCTGGGATGACTAGATAATAAAACTTTAAAAAACAATCTTTTTCATCTAAAAACATCCCTGGTAGAAGTTATTTTTACAAATAGCATTTTTTTTTTCTTAAAAAGGCTTGACACCTGCTTGGTTTAGAAAATAAATAAAATAAAGAATAAACGCCACTTCACTTGCTACATTTTTACTAATTAAATATGTTTATGTGTATATATAATATAATATGTTAAAGTTTGGGATTGTACGACATTTGCGTTTTCCCCTATTTATGTTGTGAAAATTTTCCTAAACCCATAAGAACAATTCTTCAAAAATTCTCCTGGATACTGGAAGAGCAGGAGTTCAAGGCCAGCCTCTACTACATAGTGACCCGTGCCTCTGTCCCTAATAAAAGAAACACAAAGACGAAACACAAATTAAAAAAAAAAGAAGGAAGGAAAGAGTGGGAGGAAGAAAAGAAGCAGAAAGATGAGGAAGACCTAGAGAGAAGGAGAAAATCTCATATTTAAATGAGATGGGCTACCCAGGGCCGCCCGCTGTGGGAGGACCATTGTCTAATTTAACCAGATTTCATCTGCATGAAAATACAGGAAGGGTGGGTAAACGGACAGTTGCAGCCCGGTTGAGGACAAAGAGTTGGAATCTGTCTGTGTCTAGTATTCTCCTGGCAGCGGGACTCGAGCCCTAAAAAAAAAAAAAAAATGTTCGGCGAGGTGGACAACCTGAGCCAAGATTTGGAACACATGTTTATGGGAAGAAACTGGCCGCAAAGGGTTGGTTACAAGATTAGAGAGCAAGCCACGGGGCCTCACCTGGAGGCAGGCCCGCAAGCTGAATTTACAACAGGGACCTGGGAGTCGTATAAATGACTAATGCTGGCTTCCTGATGCTCTTTTCCAAGCAAGCTGCAAAAATTGGCAGGGGCCCTTCAGTGTGCTGTCGATGTGTCTGGAATTCAAATAGTATGATGCAGAGATGCCATGACAATGGGAAGCAAGGCTTTACCTGGAGAAAATGATGCGGACATGGTTGCTGCAACCCATACTCACACATGGGGACCTGCGCAACCGCTCTCCGGCGGTCTCCATCATGCCTGGCTGCGATTGCCCTTACTCAAGGGCATTAAATTAAAAAGTAGTGTAGCCAGTGATTCTTTCCCCCCTATTTCCCCCATCCAGGCAGTGAAGAATGGAGAGAATAAAATAAAAACCTTGACTGCAACTGATATGTCTGTTTTTTAAAAAATGATGCTGATATTAGCCGCAGCTCAGGAGAGCACAATTTGAATATCGGTGGTATTGTGCGGGGCTGCAGTCCTCACCTCCCCCTCCTTTAGATCTGTCTTTGCTGGCTGCACGCCTTAATATTCTTCCGAGGTGTAATAGCTGGGAGGATTCCATCAGTAATAACCAGAGATCCCGTGAGCCGGTTCCGTTATCCTGAGAATCGAGAGGCATTTTTGCCTTGCTGGCTGTCATTTCCATTAGTAGAGCTGATAAGCAGATTCTGAGTTTATTATTTGTCCAAATAGAGTGCTCTTGCTCCTGGGGGTATGAGTCGTTCCGAAGCGCTTTATTATTTTAAGTCTTTGTACCCAGGGCTGTGAGCTGGAGAACCTTGGACAGGTACTGACTGTTAGCTATTCCTTCTGCTATCAGGCTTTCTGTCTTGACTTGGTTTTTCTGGCTTTCCTGCTCTCCATCTGGAAAAAGAAACACTCTTCCAGGTCCCCTTCCAGGACCCCAGTTCTTTGCTTCCGTTATTTTGGGTAACAACTTAGGTCTGACAATAATGTACGCCAAAGTCCCAGGTGTCTGTAGTCTCTCTTCCCTACAAAAAAACTCTGTCCTTTTAAAATGATTTGAGTACATTTAGCACTTGGCTTTTCTTTAACCTAATGATTAATTCTTAGGGTGTGAACGTGTATACAATAAGCCATCCCTCGGTATCTGTGGGGATTGGCTTTACAGCTCCATTCACATGCCAAAAATCAGTGAGTGTTCAAGCACTTTATGTAAAACAGCATAGTGTTTGCATATAACTTGTACGAACGCTCCTGTATAAATCATCTCTAGGTTGCTGACAATATCTAGTACAATGTGAGCACTATATGAAGAGTTATTATACTCTACTAGAGCCAATTACAAGAAAAGGTCTGTGCATGGGCCATATAGATACAGATTTTTAAAGGCTTATTTATTTTTATGTATATGGATGTTTTGCCTTTCTCTCTCTCTCTCTCTCTCTCTCTCTCTCTCTCTCTCTCTCTCTGTGTGTGTGTGTGTGTGTGTGTGTGCCATTTGTGTGTAGTGCTCTTGGAGGTCAGAAGAGGGCATTGGCTCTCCTGACATAGAGTTACTGATGTGAGCTACCATGTGGGTACTAGAAACTGGGACCCGGGTCCTCTTCAAGAACAGCAAATGCTCTAACTACTGAGCCATCTCTATTGTCTACATAGAGTCAGGATTTTAGAAAATATGTTTTTGGTCTGTGGTTGTTCACATCTTTGTACATAGAACCCATGGATGTGGAGGGCAGACTGCATAGCATTTACTGTGTGGCAGGTTGTTACTGACATCAGCAAATCTCTGTTGTGTGTGGGTTGGAAGAAGTGATTATTCTATTTTATACATTTTTAACTATGTGTATATGTCTGTCTGTCTGTCTCTCTCTCTCTCTCTCTGTGTGTGTGTGTGTGTGTGCGCGCGTGCGTGTGTGTGCACCATACAAGACTTTTGGGGAGTTACTCTTCCTACCTTGTGTTTGAGGCAGAGTTTCTCTTGTTTCTGCTGAGGCAACCAAAGCTGGCTTCTAGCTCTCCCCGCCATCTTTCTTTCATCTTAACACCAAAGCAGTGGATTCTGGGGATTGAAGTCAACTTGGGTCCTCTGGAAAAGCAACAAGTGATGTTAACCATTGAACCATCTCTCCAGTACCCAAACACCCTGTCTTCATGGGTTACCTTAAGATTCCAATTCTGTCCTTTTCTTCATAAAATAAGTGTAATTTCTAGCAGAGGAAACATATCACTTTTGTTATATAAAATGAAGTTTATTGAGTACAAATGCAGGAAAGAAACCAAATGCCAGACAGTGAGTCTGGAATCAGATGGCCAGAGTTAGTTTAAAATATCTGTTCTACCCCAAAGCTCAATTTTCTCTTCTATGAGACTGGGTTGGAAATACCTGCTGAGCAGGGATGCTGTAGAGACCATAAATACCGGGACAGGCACTTCCATGGCAAGTACGCAGAGAGAGGCACATTTAGTAACATTGATTGTAACAACACTGCCAAGAATCAGAAGTTTATTGCGGAAAAACGATAAGAGACAATTTGTCACTGAATGGGAGGTTAGACCAGATAATTTTAAAAGCCTTTCAACTTCCCACAAAGATCGTACCGTTCGGATCAATGCTTTCAAACTCACTGTGGAATGGGGCCAATTATTTTTTAATTCTTCAATCTACCATTTACTGATGCTTTTGTACAATACCATAAAAACTGGATGACAAGGAACATACAATTTTAAAGAGGCGTACAAAATAAAAAGCCCCAGATTTTTATCATTGGAGTCATTTAGATGTAAAATTGTTCCATCAAATTGCCATAAAAGTTACTAAATGTGTTTTAATTATAGCTTGCACTTTAGTTGCTTTTCACATTGCTATGGCAAAATACCTGGCGGAAGGAAGGATTTTCATAGGCTTACAATTTGAAGATACAGTCCATCTTGGTGGGGAGGGTATAGCATTAGGAGCAAGGGTAAGTCAGTACATTGTATCCAGTCAGGAAGCAGAAAGAGGTAAACACTGCTACTCTACTTGCTGCCTCCCCAACCCATGGAGTAGTGCCATTCACACTCGGAGTAAATCTGCCCTTTTTCTACTTCAATCCCACAGACACACCCAGAGGACAAGTTGACAGCTGGGGTTAAGCATCTCCCCTCCATACACTTCAAATCCTGACAAAACTCAGCGCCTCTTAAGAATGCTCTAGGTTACACACCTGCTGTGGGTCAGAATTCAGGGGAAGCTTAGTTCATTGATATAGGAAGTGCTGGAAACGTATGTCCAAGACACAAACTGGGACTACAGTCACCTGACAGTTTGTCTGGCAAAGAGGATGAACTTCCTAGGTAGCTCATTTCCAAGACTGGTAAATGAATGTTGGCTGAGCAGGGAGCACTCTCCACAGACATGGACTTTCATGTGGGCCTTTAGAAAGCCTCTATGACATGACAGTTCCAGAATAAATGACACAGCAGATGACAATGTTCAAGCCACACAGTCTTTGCGAACAGGTCTTCAAAGTCATAGTTCATCAACTTTTCGATATCTTGGACATATTATCCTTATTTGATGTGGGCAGAGACTCTGCTTAAACCCAGGAAACAAAAATCTTTAGGGCATCTTGCAGAGCAACTGCCAGCCAATGCTTGCTCCTCGTTTGAATATTTGTCTGTCTGTAAAGCAAATTCTGAGCACTAGGGGCTGGAGAGACGCCTCAGTGGTTAAGAGTGTTTGTTGCTCTTCCAAAGGACCTGCCTGGGTTTGATTCCCAGCACCCACATGGTGGCTACAACCAATCTGTAACTCCAGTTCCAGGAGACCTATTGACCTCTTCTGGCCTCTTCACTCACCAGGTTCCAACATGGAGCACAAACATACGTGAAGCCAAAACATCCATTCACATAGAATAAAATAATACTTTTTTAAAAATTTGAAAGCCAGATTCCCTAAAGATGATCCGAATTCCTCAATGTGCAAATGAGGAAGCAGGGCTGGAGGCCTCATTAGTGGCAACACCAGGATTCTTGATTTCAGAGTTGTTTCTATTACATTGACTACAAATCTCTTTTAGCTACTATATAACGAGAAGGGAGTGTTTGCCTGGAGCTGCTCATTAAACAACTAAGACGAATGGGACAGGATGAGACGTCGAGCCACAGAGAGGCTCCTGAGGCCCAGAGTCACCAACAAAACCATCTTCTAGGTGGCCATCCAACAGGCTAATTCAATAAGCCAAGTTCAAAGACATCCCAGTTCAACAATGAAAATCGGCTTCATTGAGCTTCAAAGATTCTATTAGCTTGTAGGAATAATTATTTTCCACAAGAATTAATTCATAGCCACTGGTAGAGAGCAACCTCCGCCAGCGCTGTGAAACTTCTTTTTAAGTCTTAGACACGCAAGCAAAGGTGGTGCTCAAGATCTTGCCTAATACACACCTTTCAAGAGTCAAATAGTGGAATTCTGATCCTAATTACAAAGGAAATACGAAAATTCTAGCAAGTTCGTTTCATAAGAAATAACCTGCCTCAGAAACGGGCACTAAATGAGTCCTCCTAAAGACACCATGGTCACTGTGTGCGGTGGTGGCAAGCATTGGTGGGAACACTTGCTTTCGTTAGCTGTGCTTGGGTTGTTTCACTGTAGCTCACACTGACCTCAAACTCACAGCAATCCTCCTGCCTCAGCCACTCATTCCTGGCCCAGATCATTTCTAAAGTCAAGTATACATTGAAATTGTGATGAATGAACGCTGTCGAGCCACTCGATTTCAAACTGGGATTTTTTTTTTTTCTGGTGCTTTTGTTTTTCTCCCAATTGAACCAGAAGCCCAAAAAGAAAAAGCTAACATTCCTGAATTAAAAACAAAGCAAAACTTTTTATTTGGTCATCCCAGTCATAGAAAAAAAATCTCAAGAATAAAAATAGCACACTCAGCTGTCATTTGCTAGATTAACCCTTTTGTGAATGTTCCTCCCCTTGTTGACTTATCATTTCCTCTCTATCTCTATATACACATTCAGATTCTCTTTCTCTCATACATATGTACACATGTATGTTTTTTCCAACCATTTGGAAATAAATCAGATATATTATGGCCCTTCACTCCTAGATACTTCAGTATATGTTTTTGCTCTTTTATACCCACAATATACTATCAACTTGAATAGATCATTGATGAGACATTTTTCAATAATATGTCTCTTCACATTAAACTTGTCTAACCCAATGATGTCTTAGGGGTATACATGTGTGTAAAAGGGTCACACATGCACATGCATGTCGAGGCCCAAGACTGAAGCTGGTTTCTTAGAGTTACTATTGCTGTGACAAAACACAATGGCAAAAAGCAACTTGGAGAGGAAAGGGTTTACTTGGCTTACATATCCTGGGTCACAGTTCACTGAGGGAAGCCAAGGCAGGGACTCAAGTCAGAAACCTGGAGGCAGGAGCTGATGCAGAGGCCATGGAGGAGTGCTGCTTACTTGCTTACTCCTCATGACTTGCTCAGCCTGATGTCTTATAGATCCCCAAGCCATCAGCCCAGGGTGGTACCACCCACAATAGGCTGGGCCCTCCTACATCATTTACTAATAAGAAAATGCTCTCCTGGCTTGCCTATGACCTGATCTCATGGAAACATTTTCTCAACTGAGGATTCCGACTCTCAGGTGACTCTAACCTGTGTCAAGGTGCATTAAACTAGTCAGCACATCAGATGACTTCCTTCTTCACTCTCTACTTGAATGTTTAGTCAGAGTCCCTCTTGAACCTGGAGCTCACTGTTACTGCTAATTTGGCTAGGCAGCTTGCTCTGAGAACTCTCCTGCCTCTGCCTCCCATGCACTGAGATACAGGGAAGCCACTATACCCTCCCAGCTTTTACACAGGTTCTTAAGAACCAAGTTCGGGACTCAGAACCATGTGGTAACTAACAGCTGTTTCCCCAGTCCCCAATGATGTGTCGTTGTTATTTGTTTGTTTAATTGTATTTATTTATTTGTGGTATTGCTTACCCAAGACTACTGGGTTCAGGACAGAACTGCAGTAGTCAGGTCTCTGGAGCCTTCTTTAGTCTGAACATTTCACAGACTTTCACTATCTTTCAAAGTTTTTAGATGTTCAAAGAATAAGATTCGCCACACCCCTTTTGAAAATAGAACATGGGCCATGGAGATGGCTCAGTGGGTAACAGCACTTCCTGCTAAGCCTGACCAGGACCTACATGGTGGAAGGGGAGAACTAGCTCCAACAAGTTGACTTCTTACTTACACGTGAACAGTGTGGCACACGTGTGTATACGTGCACGTGCACACACCCATATACATAAACAGATCTAGTTAATTTCATTACAGAAAAGCCCATCTTCCCTATAAATTGTCTCACCAGCTGCCCTTCTCTGTACACCATAAACATTTACTCATTTCTACATGTGTTAACTCCGGCCTGTGGTGTCAGTGAAGAGGTAGGAGCTTTGTAAATATAAACTCAAAAACACATAAGAGCCCTCTGTGGTCCTTTCTACTTATTGCACTGAGTGCTAGCATTTCTTCTAGGCCCCGCCCCACAGTTACCTGGCAACAGCCATTTTGCCCTTGTTCTTCTTACTCCCTTCCTCTCTTCCCTCTCTGTCCCTTCTCTCCCTATTCCCCCCCTGCCCCTCTCTCCATATGTTCATAGCCGGCCTCTACTCCTCTCCTCTCTCTCTCTCTCTCTGCCTTTCTCTCTTTTTACTACCCCCTCAACTCCCCTCACCATGCCCTAAATAAACTCTATTCTGTACTATACCTTCCTGTGGCTGGTATCTCAGGGGGAAAGGATGGCTCAGCATGGGCACACAGAGGTACCCCCTTCCCCTGCACCTACTGCACCTCTACCAAACATATTCCTGGCTTTTTTCTTTTTTATAAAAACACAACACTGAGGAACCTGAGGCAAACTTGCTTGTCTGAGGCCCAGCAACTAGTGAATGACAGAGTGAGTGACCTTAACCCTGAGTTCTGCTATCTGGAGAGAGAGGGCCTTCCTCCCAAATGAAGTGGGTTTTGTTTTTGTTTTTAAACTTATTTTTCTTTCATGTACATTGGTGTTTTTGCCTGCATGTATGTCTGTGTGAGCGTATCAGATCCCTAGAACTAGTGTATTAGATAGCTGTGAGCTGTTTGTCACGTGGGTGAGCTGTCATGTGGGTGCTGGGGATCGAACCTGGGTCCTCTGAAACAGAAGTCAGTGCTCTTAACCACTGGGCTATCTCTCCAGCCCTCCCAAATGAAGTTTAAATTAGGGAAAATAAGGCTGGGGATTTAGCTCAGTGGTAGAGCACTTGCCTAGCAAGCACAAGGCCCTGGGTTCGGTCCCCAGCTCCAAAAAAAAAGAAAAAAGAAAAAAATAAATTATGGAAAATAAAAGAGAAAACATGCTAGGCAGAAAATGCTGTGGAAGCTTAGATAGTGAAAAGTCATGTCAATAACCTCAACGTGTAGCTTGTCAGGTGGGTGATCTAAAAACACCACCAGGAAAAAAGAAGACTGCTCTAGCCTTCAGGGGGCTTCAGGGTCCTCCACAGTACCTCACAGGTAGCTAAGGGCAGAAGCCTTAGGGAGGGCTCAGTGAATTCAAGGAGTTAATTGTTATGGAGATCTGGCCCAGGAAGTGCAGTGTGGAGGATTACTAAACAGTCCTGCATCTGTAATTAAAACCCAAGACTTCAGCTGCTAAACCACCCTCCTGGTGTTCTAGTCCAGCTCCCTGGGAGTCCAAGCTTTCCAGAGGAGCACGGGCTGAGTTATGGTGCAGTGGAAGAAGATGCTTCAGAGCTGAGGAAACAATTGAGGGGAGAGGAAATAACACAACCAGGAAACTGATGGATCAAGGCCAGGGAAGAGACAATGCCTGGCTGGGTTCAGGCTGGATACCAGGGGAAGAAGGATCTGGGAGCTGGCCTCTCTTGTCCCTTCCTCTGCAGTCCCTTAGGCGTTAGATATTGGAGCCCTTGGGATGGTTTTCTGCAAATACTCTGCTTAGGTCCCCATAAGAGACAACAAAATGTCTCAGCGGGTGCATGGACTGGCCCAATGACCTGAGTTCCTTCCAGATCCTACAAGGGGGCAAAAGAAAACTGACTCCCCTGAGCTGTCCTCTCCCCTCCTAATGTGCACGGCGGCACCAGAGCACATACCACACAAATAAATAAACACAGTTAAAAGGAAAGATAGAGGGAAGGAGAGAGAAGAGGTGGCATCAGTGATCCCTTTGTTAGGTTGGTGGAGGTCTGGGCTAATTACCTCTTAAATCTTAACATGAGCTGTACTATTATAGTTGGGGTTAGCAATAAAGTTTATACGACCCAGGCAGAGATCATTTTATTTTTATTTAATACTGGGTGTAGCTGGGTGTGGTGGTGCGTGACTGTTACTAGCACTCGGGAGTAAGAAGAGGGAGCGTTGCAAGTTCAGAGCCAGCCAGGGTTACATAGTGAGCTCTGGGCTATCCTAGGCGACAGGGAGACTCTGTCTCAAACAAAATCAAAGAAAAACAATTACATAGCAATGACACGATTACTGTCACTGCTGGAGTGGTTAAAACATTGGACTGACCCCTATAGCATCTGCCTAGCTCGCATGAAGGCTTTGGTTCAATTTTGAACGTCATTAAAATCATTTCGGAACACACACACATACTTGCCCGAAGTATAACAAAACAGGTATTTTACAGATTAAAAATGTTTGTACACGCTCAAATGGAAATCCTTGCTAGAGTACAGTGGACTCATCTTGGTAATTTATGTGTTGTATGGAAGGACATACAAATCGCATACCCGCAGCAGCTTGTGGCTTAGGATGGGGTTAAATATAAAAGGCTGGATCTGCATCAGCTTCAGTCACAACGGACACATGGTTCAGCTCAACGGGATGCGCCTGACTATGCATGTGCCAATACTGTGTTTAGCTCTCCAGGTAAAGTGAGAACGTCTTATATTTCAGTCTTTGCATATGAATCCTTCATTCTTGTGATCTCACTGCCATATTCGACTAGATATAATTGAACAGAAGAGCATGGGTAAAGAAATGTTAGACTGAATTGTGATGAAGTGTTAGCCAGCTGTTAGCTGAACGACGAGTATCCTGTTTCGGGCCCTTTGGTGAGCAGTGTTTGCCTACACGTGTGGATTCCTCAGCAGTTAACCTTCATGTCACGAACTTAATACTAACAATTTAGATTTCGTGCTGCTGCTAGCTGGGAGAGGATGTAAATTGGCCATTTTTAAACTTCAGAGCACGAGTCAGAGTAGCCCCCAGGGTCTGTTCCAGGACAGGCAGCCCCCTGCTGAGTTTCTGCTTCTGTGTGCTCAGTGGGCAGAGTCCCTGAGTCTGCTTCCAGCAAGTTCATGGTGATTCTGATAACCAGGCTCAGGGACTGCGACTTGAGAACTGCTGAGTTAGAGCAAACATCCCCTCTGAGGGAGCACCTGCAGGCCACCTAGGCTGCGCTACGATATAATTGGATTTATTTTAAATAGGCCACCTTAAGCAGTCAGATCTCCCAACCTCTTTGAGCATTTTACAGGCCAAGAAAGCCACTGCTCATTATTCCTTCTCTAGAATTAAAGGGGGGTGCGAGTTCGATGACAGAGACGTCCAAGTACTTTCAAGTTAATTATCATAGCTTTAGCTGCATGCTTCTGACATCTTGATAATTAAACACATCTAGACTCGCTGGTGTTTGCCAACGTTTTTACGAAATAATTCAAAGTACATCCTTCGTCGAGGTCTGTCATTCCCTGGGACACCCTTGGCGAGTGGGTTGAGGAATGACCAGCAGGTGGCGCTTGAAGTCAGACAATGTCCCCCAATGGGGGCGCAGGAACCCACAAGCCAAGGTGCCAGCTTTAAATCCTCAAAGTAAGGCCTTCTTAACCACTTGTCATAAAACACCCTGAGACACACATCTTGGAAAATAGAAATGTCAAGCTCAGCATCTTTGCCACATTTCAAGCCAGGTAATTACCTTCTCTCCCAAAGGGAATCTATTTTATGTATTTGTGTGCTTTCTAGGTTACAAGTTTCCCAAAGGCAATGATCTCGCTGCCTCCCCCTCACTCCACACAATGCCAAAGTGAAATGCACATTTTACAATAACAACTTAATTATTCTATATCCCTCTGAGCTACGTGATGGCCTGTTATATAATTGCCAGTAATACAGAAACCTATATAAACCTCATATAAACCCTCGCAATAAATGGAAGCTTTTATTTGACCTAGAAATAAACCGCGTATTTACTTCACCTTTCCAAAAGGAGAAAAAAAAGAAAAGCAAACCATTTCCCTGCTAGCCCAAATTGTAAGTCATTTCACATCAACAACAGCACTGCCTTTTACCTGGTCATTTTTATTAAGCTTTCAGAATTGAGGTTTTTTTTTTTTAAATGACACGCAACAAATACTTTGATATAATCTAAGATAATAAAATAGTTGAACAACTTTGACTTCTTTTTTTAAGATTTACATTTGTATAGAAACAATCTGTGGGGCGCCTCACCTCAAATGAAGGTGTCTAAAAACAGTGATTCGTCAACACTGCTATAAATATTTGTCTGGTTGAAAGATGTGTATTTCATTCCCAACTGAAATGTACCTCCATGCAGTTTCCCTTGGCTCCAGAGCTGTAGGCCACGGGAAGATGGCCAAGGAAAAAAAGAAAGAAAAAAAAAGCGACTATTTCTTCTCTCTTTCCTTTCCTAGTGTGAAGGACGGTGACTAGAACAGGGTAGTTACCAAAGCCAGGAAGAAATTAATTCCACAACTCTAGTCCAGGAACACCAAGGTCACATCTAATCTTTACCCAAGACTGCCTATCTGGGAAATGTTACCATGATGGCACAGTGGCATGCTGGTCCTCAAAGATTCCCTCCACTAACCTTGTCAGTCACTATAGCTAGCCTGTGACCATAAATTCTCCCTAAGGGCTGGTCCTTTTCATCACTGAAGGCTCGGCCTCTGCATTATGTCATGTGATTGCTATGTCTTTAGTGCCCAGGAAGAGTCCATAGTCTCCTAAGAAATGCCTCACCCACCCTCAGGTTCCCAAAGTGCCTAAGCACGAAGACCGCGGAGCCAGCGTCTCCACTGAACACCTCCCCACAGGTGCCTGGGACTCTGGCCTAGATGATCCCATTGATCTTGGTCCACTCATAGATGTCTTGTTCACACACTATGTCGGAGTTGATGAGAAGGTATCTGTCACCTACACAGAAATGCTTCTGGCAGGCGGCGCACTTGAAACACTCCAGGTGATACACTTTGTCTTTCACGCGCATCGTCATCTCATAGGCACGGATCCGCTTGTCACAGGAAGCACAGAGGCCATCTTGTCCAAAAAGCCTGGCATGAAAAGAAAAGGACGCTAAGAGACAGGGGCAGAGGGGCGGGGGTTGGCAATGACAGATTGATGTGAACCCACCTATCAGGATTCCAGGCAACGCTGCCATCTAATCGGATACAGTGGCAGGAAGATGGCAAGGTCCAAGCAGGACTGAGATACACAGTAATATACTATCTAAACATAAACATATGTAAGCAAGACAGCAGGACCCGATAATAGCCCATGAATCCTTCCCTGAAAACAAAATGACACCGTGACATTTTGTTGCTGTTATTCCTCTTTCCCTAAATTTTCCCTGCTTTTATCCATGCCTCTAGGCTGTGTAGACCTGCCATGGAAGCTTCCATGCAGCTGAAATGGCTTGTGAGGAGTTAGGCATGCAATATGTCTCCCTCCTAGAGGAACTTTGACTGTAGAAGAGGAGCTGGGCCAGCCCTCAGAGGGGTAAGTCACCAGGAATGCACTAAAATGGGTATCACTACCAGGCACCCGGTTCTACCACATTGACAGCCATGAATTTCACCCATTGGGGAGTGTGCCTGGAGTCACCCCCCATCCCTCGAGCTGCAAACTCCATGTCCACATGATCATTCACTGGAGCCCCAGCTGCCAGGAGACAGAGTATCCCGGGAGACAGATAGTGCCACTAATCATGCCTCAGAGACCCAGAGGACAAACAGGATCTCTCCATGATGCACAGAGCTCTTCATTCATGCTCCTCTTGCCCACTTAGCATGACTCTGGAGAGACAATTTTCTCACAGCTAAATCAAGTTTCTCCCTAGCCTCAGTGCATCAGCCACTTAATCAAGCAACACTTAGTGTTGAGGTGTGAGAAGCAACTTAGGAGTCAGGGCGATGGTTTGAAATAAGCTGGTCAGGGACTGGCAGCGTCAGCACCATCCAGGAACCTGTTAGAAACAGAAATTCTCAGCTGTCCCTATACCTGACAGGGACACATAAGAGAAGGCGCAGCAGACTGTGAGCTGATCGTCTAATGATGGCTAAACTTTGAAAATGAACCTGCCTGTAAGAAGAACATTAGGACAAGGACCAGAAGATGGTTTGGCCCTCCTGTCATCTACCTTGCTTAGATGTTAGTGCAACACCTAGGGCACATCAGAGCGTCAGAGGTCAGTGATTGAGCCGACATTGGCTATGTGTCCCAGGTGTGCTCTCAACTGCTGCTGCAGGGCCCTTTTTTTTGTAACCTAGCATGTCAGCATGTAGCTTCCGCATAAAATCTTTATTTCCAGCTAGTCCTTGGTCTCATTAGAAGTCCATACCAACTTATGAGATGAGAGAATCGACTGGTGTGCATCCAAAGAGGATGGAGGAGAGGTAAGGACAGCCACCAAGGCCTGCGACGTTTGGCCAGAATGGACGGCCTGTGAGGGAGGACTGTGAGCAGAGAGCAAGCCCACCGCAGCAGGGTCAGAGGTCATCCGGTTCTGGGTCCCGCCTTCTGTGCCGGAAGCAGACTCACCAATGGGGGAGAACAGTCTAACTTGCCAGAGCAGATGGTGGAGCTGTAGGTAACTGCCATGTTGGAGGTCACAGAGCAGAAAGAGCGTTCTGGTGTCCTGACTGTTCAGTAAGTTAAGGTTTGGGACTGAGCAGAGACACACGACTGAGAAAATTGTGCAGCAAATGAGTATGACTGCCTGAGGTCTGAGACCTTAAGAAAGTGGGAGCTTATTAAAGGGAAATCAGGGGGCAAATTACCACACCAGGCAGCTAATGGGAGGACAAAGACTAATGTCTGGGAGGTAAGTTCAGGTCCCAGAACCAACTCTAACTAGGTAACTGACCTGAGCAAATGACGTCCTCTCCTGGCTTCTGTGCCTACACTGTAAGCCCAAGGCTGGAGGCAGAGGTTTTGGCCACGCCCTCTAACAACTTGGGTCCTCGGAAATGCTAACAGTAACGAACTTGGCAGTTACTGTGTGCATTAACCTCTAGCTCACAGAATCCTCCTCTCAGCTGGATATCCCAGAAACAGACCACGGGGAGGATTTATGTTCAAGTGGTTTATGATGTCCTCTGGGTAAGTGAGAAGGAGGGGAGGGGTCAAGTAGCAATCCCACATGCACAGCCTTGAAGGGAGCTTTGGTCCTATGTCTGGGGACTCCTGACATATAAGTCCGGTCTCCAAGTGGCCCTGGCTCCCCTCTAAGCTGCAGGGATTGGGGACTCCCCTGAAGCATAGGTTTTTAGCACCAGGGTCTGGTGAGATGGCAGTTTTGGTTATAACAGGTGCTGGCTAGGCGTAGGTACCAGCTGTTGAAATAGAACCATAGGCTAGAGGGGATTGCCCTACATAAAAGTTCATGAAAACCGGATCTAAGGGGATCCAGGCTGGGTACCCAACACAGTGTAACAGCAGCAGGTTTGAGTTATAGAAGAGAGAGGGAGATGGGGGTGGAGGTGGGTGCCAGTGTGGGTCCTGCATATTTGAGGGTGAATGTCTCAAAAAGATTAGAAGAGAGTTGGCCGTTCAAGATCCTCACGGAGAGAGGCTGCTCTGGGGAGAAGGACTGAACCTGTCTGGAGGACCCTGAGTCACTCTGAACTCATCCTGTTAAAATAGCTCTGGATATGCCAAAGAACCGAGGCAAAGAAGTCCATGGCTGAAGGAAATAAAAATCCCTCCTCCATCAAGAGGTGTCAGCGCCTTAAGCTTTCTGCTGCCCATTTTAATAACAATAATATAAATATTAAAGGGTGGCTGGGAACGCCTGCACTAATGCAGAGTTAATTAACATGTTGCCTGGGAATGTAGCAGGGAGAAGAATTATTTCGTGTCACCAAGACACAAGTTAATTAACACTGGGCTTCTCCCAGACTATTTTTTTTCTTCTCCTTTTTGAAAATGGAAAAGATTAACAGGCCCAGGCAGCGCTGCCTTTCTTCCTGAATGTTCTATAAAGCCGGGGAGATAGGGAGGAATCGGCTCTTTGACCTTACTGTATCTGACTTCGTTTAATAAGATTCAAATGATTCAACAGGGAGGGAAGCAGGAGCCCAGTGGGAATCATTTACCCAGCTGCTTTCTGATGGATTTGGCAGACCTGGGGTGAGTAAAACCAGGTCTGCATTTATCTCCATTCTATTTTCTTAGGACTTAAAAAAAAGAAAGAAAGAAATTCAACAAAATTACAGTCAGACCTACTTACTCTCTCCTCCCATTTGCCCCCAAACCACTACATCTGCAATGATTTCAATCAAAGACTGCAGGCATGTAAAAGCTGCTTCGGTCTTTGCGTGGACGGATAAGCTTCCTCTGACTTCGGAACGACCCGCGGTTTTGTTTTTATTTCCCATGTGCAGTGCCCTGAGAGCACACATAGGAGGAAGAGCCTTCCTAGCAGCCAAGGGTACTGGAGTCGAAAAGAGCTTCTTGCCACGGGCTAGATGGTCCTAATGAATGGGGGCTGCGTGCTCAGTGGACCCTCTGCCACAGGAGGATGGTGAAGAACCAAGCTGAACAGCTGACCGGATCCAGCAGTGCAGGGCAGAGTTACCTCTGGTGAAGCTAACAAAGAAGCTAGAGGTGCTCGAACATGCCAGGCAGAGACACTCACCGGGTGCCAGGACACTCTCATTCAGAAATGCTTCTGTCTCACGTGGCCTGGTACACTTCCTATCTCACCCTTCCACGATACCATCCCCTTGTCCATTATAGCGGAAAATAATTTGTGATGCCCCCACGACACCTGTCAGTTATAAAGTCAGCCACCACCTACTTCTTAAGTCATGTACCAAGTACTTCATTCTAACCTTACAGTTACTATACCCATTTTACAGGCAGGAAATCGAGGTTTTGCCTAAGGCCAGTACTAGGAAGCAATGGAGTAGTGAGTGAGTGCCTCAAACCTCCTGACTCCAGAGTCTTCACCTTTGTAACTGATGAATGCTAGCCTCCTGCTAGGAAACTTAGTGCTCGGGGCTCAAGAACAGAATGCTATTTTAAAAGTTCTCATCAATAATATTGGAGTCATGCAAAGGAATATCTACATATATGCATACATTTATTGAGTATCAAATGAGAACCCACCCCCAAACTTATGAACGAATTCTCTCTCTTCCCCTAATTCCCCTGATATTTCCCTACGCATACTTCTCCAAACCCTATCCTGCCCCCACAGAATTTTGTCCTTATTCTGAATTCCGTGTTTATTCTTCTCTCACCTTTAAAAACCTCGGTGATTTACCACGCAGGGCTGTGTCTCTGCAAACATGGCCACAGCAAAGGAAGAGCTCACGGCTTCTCTGAAGAGGCAGTGGAGGTTCAGCCTCCACAGCCTAGCCTCCTTAGGCAGGAACCAGAGACTATGTGTCCAAACCCAGATGTGCCCAGAAGTGTGAGGGATTTACCTGAGATAGTCTCTCCTGCACAGCTTCCGTCCCAGCTTGTAGTAGAGGCGCCGGCCCACCTCTCCCAGCCGACACCCACAGAGGTCACAGCTGAGGCAATCCTCGTGCCAGTACTGGTCGATGGCTTTCAGGAAGTAGCGGTCCCCTATGTTCTGCTGGCAGCCACCACATGTCAGCAGGGATGGGGGGATCTGCAGCACCTCATCCACGGGTTCCCTGGGGAGGGGGCCAAGCATTAGGAAAAGCTCGCCGAAGGGAGACAAGCACAAGGTCTCAGGAATTGCTCCATGCCCAGGGTTCTGTGGGGAACCTCACTACATTTCCTTCCAGGAAATAAGGAGAAAAGACTCCCTAACTCAGACTGCACAGACACAGGCAACCTTGGATAAAGATGGGAGTGGGATAGAGAGAACTTAGCATCTGAAAAATTGAAGACAGAATACCAGGAGGTGTCCAAGGCCCTGCAGATAGTGTTGATCCCTTGACTACATTCCTGCACCTCGTGGGCACCTCTGATCCTGTCTGCTTCTTCCACCTTCCCTTCCTGCTCTGCTCCGTCTTCCCAGCCCTCCCTCCCTTTTTTCTTTGGCACTGCCAAATCCCAAGAATATACTTGGGACCAAAGGAGCTGCTCATAGTCAAAGCATCTGATGACCCAGTGTGCTAAAACCTACAGATAATCTGTTGGATCCACCCTACTGAAGCCCTTCCCATTGCACAGAATCAAAGGAAGAGAAAGAAGAAGAAAGCCACCGAGATTACATCAGGTTGCCTTCTCTTTCCAAAACAGAAAGTTCCATCCATATCTAATTATTCCAACTGAAGTTTTGCATTCTTTCTTACATTCTGCATGAATCTTTGGCTGGAGATTGAGCTTCATAGGTAGAGGGATGGCCTAACCTATCAGAGGCCCAACGGTCACCTCTCCGGTGCCACGGAAAGTGGGGACATAATCCCAGCGCATCCTGAGGCGGAACCTGGAGGAGCAGGATTTCATCAGCATCATCCAGAGGCTCAGGGCTACACTAGACACCGTCTCGAAGAATACTAGATCCGAACGAATCTTTGGGAGGAAATCTAGGTTACGGTGTGATTCTTAACAGATAGCGGACATTGGTGAGGTGTTGTTTTTTCTTTCTTCATACTTTTTCAGGGTAGCAAAAATAGTGTGAATAAAATTAAATTAGTAAAGAGAGTGGAAGAGGGGACCACATGATGGACCTAAAGGAGTGGAAGGTGATTAAAAGTCACTCTGATACCAAAGTCACTCTGTTCACAGTGATTCTGAGGGATGTGTTCTTGGATTTAATAAGTTGTATGCTGGGGATCACAAGCTGCTTATGAGGTTAGAGTGCTTGTCGCCAAGCCTATGTGGTCCCCAGGACACACACAGTGGAAAGAAAGGGCCAGCAGGTTGTTCTATATATAACCATGCATATAGATATACACACAAGCAAGCAAGAGCAAGTGCACATGCTCACACACGCACACACACACACGAACGGTAAAAACTATTTTAAAGATACACATACATAGGGCCCTCTGCTTGCTCTGCCTTCCTAGAACCTGAATACTTTTGTTTTACATGTAAGAAGAAATAACTTTTCTGAGGGAAAATGGCACGGGAGAAAGGACTGTGATAGCAAATAGGAGACAGAGACACTTAATGCTTGTTGACTTGTAATAATTAATGTGCTCCTGGAACATTATTTAAATAAAACCTACTTTTTAAAAAAAATCTAGTGGTTTTATTTTTTTCAAATTAAAATTGGCTTTCATTCCTTTGATGAAATGTCCAATGGCGTTTCCTCTTGGGTACCCTGGGCGACACGTCTGTGCCTCTGATCTTTATTTGGCACATTTCCCAAGTGACCTTGTGACCCAATTGGCCTGTGCCCATGAGGCTCAGCGGCATTACAGTTGGGGACAGTGAGACTCGGGGAATGGCTGTGTACAGGGCACTCCAGCATCTTCAGGTGACCCATCCGTTGTAAATATTTAGCTAAACACTAATGTCAAATCCACCATTATAGCACAAAATATAAGATTACCTTCTTCAAGAACCAGGAAGTTCGAAGCTCAGTTTCTTTGAGAAAAACAATGATCAAGTCAAGTGTTAGGTGTCGTTTGTTGTTTCGGTGTTGACGATCAAACCCATGTCCCTTGTCACTTTAGGTAAGTGATCTTCACTGTGATTCCTTTCTCCATTCTTTTTGTTTGTATTGTTCTTAAAGATTTAATTTTATTTTTAATTGTATGTATGTGTGTGGGTACATATACACAAGGGCAGGTGCCCCAGAAGGCCATAGGCATCAGATCCTGGCAATGGAGTCACAGAGGGTTGTGAGCCACCGAATATGGGTGCTAAGCATCCAACTTGGGTCTCCTATAAGAGTAGGAGATGCTCTTAGCCCCTGAACTGCCGGTTCTCTCTCCATCAAGTGGGTTCTAGGGATCAAACTCAGGTCATCAGACACAGGGCAAGCGCCATTAGCAGCTGAGGCAGCTCACACGCCCTTTCTGTCCCTTTAAAATTTAAGACAAGATCTCACTAGGCCCAGGCTGGTCTGGAACAGTTCTTCTGCCTCAGCCTCTCATGTATATAGACTTACGGGTGACGTGGGCTAAGACCTTAAATAGTTTAAATAATACACCAGAAGTTGCCGGGTTGCCGGGCAGTGGAGGCACACATCTTTAAATCCCAGCATTCTTGAGGCAGAGGCAGGCAGATCTCTGAGTCTGAGGCCAGCCTGGGTTACAGAGTGAGTTCCAGGACAGCCAGGGCAACAAAGAGAAGCCCTGTTGGTATGTGTGTGTGTGTGTGGGGGGGTACTAGAGTCTTTTTTTCTATAGGGTATACATAAGGGCTTCCATCCTCATATCCTCATATCTGAAAGTTAACCAAGATCCGTGGCCTGTTCAAGTGCACCAGTTCAGAATCAAATCTCTTCCCTTTGCATAGCTCAAGGTTTTACATTGGGCTTTCAGAATCACCCACAGATCTTCATCATGTTTGATGCCCAGATGGCTGATGTTGGTCAAAGCCAACTTTGAAAAGGAAGAATTTGCACTTAGCTAGAACAAAGCCCTCCAGAATTAAGATGATCCGAAGGGATCACCAACTGCATGGCAAAGGGAATCTCTGTGCATGAGTTCTGGCTTCCTGTGCACATGATACCTTTGCACGAGCCTAGGCAAGGGCTGACCTGCATCTGGAGATGCGATGGTACAGACCCAAGCTGGCTTCGAGCAAGCACTCGGTGAGGCCGCTGGCAAGAGAGTGAGATGCAGGAGAAAGAGACATGCCGGTCTGAGGACAGATATGGACAGGACCAGACTCTGACTCAGTTTACCTTTCTATAATTAATGACATGCCATTCTCTCTGGTGAACAATTCAAGCCAAAGACTGAATGAAATTTACCTTAAGTTAATATTTGATATCCTTCTACCAGCCTGTCCTAAATAGGACACCTGAGTGTCCCTTTAGCTTTGATTTCTGGTAAAATTTCTCAAAAATTTCCCAGACAGAGGGGAAATTTTCCACAGACATTTCCCACAGGGCTTGCCCATCTTCAGTTACAGCCTTCCTTTACTGGGCACATCCTGCAGGACGGATGAACTGGGACGAACATCCTGAGGACCTCGTGAACTGGGTGCTCACTATTACAGCCGTATACCTTTCAGGTTTTTAGTCTGGGGCAAAAAAGACACAAACTTTAGTCAGAGCGAACTTCCCTTACAGAACCCAATCCTCAGGCTGGAGAGAAGGCTTGGCAGTTAAGGATGCTTTCTGTTCTTCCACAGGACCCAGGAGTCTCCACACGCAAAACAGGTGAGTGTCTGTATCTGTGACTCCTGTTCTAGGAGACTCCTCACCTCTAGCCTCCAGAGCACCTGCGCTCAGGTGCTCACACACATCCATGCAGTTAGTATTTTTTTTTTTAAAGGCACCAAACTCTGTAGACTCAATGTCTAATATAGGATTCATAGTGAAGTTGTGCTGATAGGAAAGCAGTAAACACCAGTTCACCAGACCCACTCCCTTACTGTGTAATCTTATGTCTCGTCCAACCTCTGAAAACTCGGGGCTCAGATGTAATTCTAAATGTATTTTTAAAAGGGAACAAGCTACAGACACCGACTCTTTTTTTAAAGGGTTGTTGTTTTTCCTGAGATTTTAAGGAAGCTGGTCTTTATGTCAACAAACCTAGCTCCTTTCTGAGCTGTGTGTCTTAACCTTCAAGACTGAAGAGTGATGTTTATATTCTCTCTGGATCGTGGGACTTCCTGTGTTTTATGAGAACACGCTGGGTTTTTATGCTGCTGACTGAGGGTAAAGCCCAGGTAAATAAACACCACAGAAGGCTGAAATTGAAGGGGGGGGGCGAGTAGGAAAACTTCAGCAGGAAAGCACAATTCTTTTAAAGCAGGAAAAGAAAAGGAGGAAAAAACCCCACCAAAACAAATGCATCTTAAAAGCCCAAATGGACAAGTCATTAACCAGCTCCTTTGGTCTTGTGTTAACAAATCCCTTCAAAGGATTAGATGAGGACTTCAAAGGAATAAAAACTCAAAACCAGACAGCTAATGATTCTTAAAAGGGCATTTGCGTGGACATGAAAAAAAAACCAACAAAAAACAAAACAAAACAAAACAAAAAAAAAAACCCGACACCTCCATTCCTGGCTCCCCTTGTTAAATCTAGAGAATGGGCTAGGGTACAGGCTGTGGAATGGGGGTGTTTTTTGCAAACCAGCGCAAAGCTCAGAGCATAAGACAGTACATGCTCATACAACTCTTGGTTTGCTGACCCCAAGCCCTTCTGAAAGTTTGATGAGATTCTGTACCCTAGGAAAACACACTGGAACAATAAAAAAAAAAAAAAAAAAAAAAAAAAACCAACTTTCGAGGTTCACATGCCCACAGTAGGAGACTCATGGGAGGGGTGAACATGCACCCGGAGGAACTCTGGATTAGCAATTCTAGAAGTCTCTGGAGGTCAGAACCAGTCCCCAGATGGACAGGCGGACCTCATCGACTATCTGCTCTACTCCGGGCCTGGCAGTAGACTGTCAGAGACACCAGGGACGTTCTGGTTGGGATGCCCCTCTTTCCAAAGCCAAATAGACAAAAAGGAAGGGAACCTGGAGAGGGTGGGACGAAAGGGGAGAAGGCAGAATCTCGTCCTCCACTCTCCCTGCCCTGCACCTGTGCCTCGGAGCTCCGGGTGCCTGCTCCTGGGCAAACTTTCCGGCCCTGGTGAAGGTTTGGGGAGCTTTCTAGATAGCCCGGAGCGGTCCGCGGGGTCGATCCCAGTTACAGCTTCCTCCAGTTCCGCCCAGCCCCTCTCCGTGTCTCCAGAGTCACCCGCGAGGAAAGAGAACCCCTGCGACACCGAGGGACCAAGGGCATGCTGCGGGCGCGCACCTGAAGTCAGCCCCTCGCGCCCTGCCTGGGACCCGGTGTGGGGTGCGGGGACAGAAGCGCCACACTTACTCAGACGGGTCCAGGCTCTTCCTTTCGATGGCCGAGGACATTGGGGAGGGGGGCGGCGTGCCGGGCGGCGGGGGCGCTCCCTTTGTGGCGCGTGGCTGGCTAGCTGCCTGGACTCGGACCCCCTCGGGTGCTCGGGCGCCGCCGCTCCTGCGCCTCCTCTTGCTCGGTCGCTCCGCCGGCGAGCTCGCCCCTCCACGCTCAAGGACAGTCACCGCGCTCCCTTCAAACGCCAAAGAGAGAGAGCGAATCACCCAGCTGCCCCGCGCGCGACGGCCGAGGCAGGGGGCCGGGGAGCAGCCCGGCCTCCCTCCGGCGGCTGCGACAGCTGCCGCTGCTCAAGACTTAACCTTCCATCCCGGTCCCGCTGCGGTCACCACAGCCGCCGCCGCCGCCCGGTCCCGATCGCGCGCAGTCGCCGGCTCCGCCCGGCCGCCCCGAACCCCTCGCACCTTCGCCGGGGTCGGGGCGCCGAGGGCAGAGAGGGGGCGGCGGCCTGGGGGCGGGGAGCGGACCGCGCGGCTCTCCCCGGGCTCCCTCCTCTCTCGCGAAGGTCTATTTTCGCTCAGCTTCCCTCTGTCTCTGGTTTCATTTCCTTTTTCCTGATCACGATTCAAATACAATAGAAAAATCACATTTAAAGAGACAGCTGCCGCCCCCTCCCCTTTTTTCTTCCTTTTAAAAAAAAAAAAAAAACGGGGCTCCTGGGGATTAGCAATCCAAACAGCAGCGGCGGCAGCGGCGGCAGCGGCGACGGCGGCAGCCCCGACTTGGCTTCTTAAAGGGACCCGTGGCAGAGACCGAGAGTCTTCCCTGAGCACCACTCCTGGGGCAAGAAGCCCGCTGCCACTAAACCGTCCTTTTCAGAGTTCCCCTTCTGCCCTTTCCCTTTGGTTTCAGGCTGAAAGTAACCACCTGGCGGTTCCAGCAGGAAAGAAATGCAAACGTTGCTAGTGGCTGGCTAGCGAGCGCTCGTCTCGGGTTCGAGGTCCCAAGACCACGGTCGTGGAGCCCTACGAAGCCTGAGACAGTGCGGCTCTGCTGGCAGCAAGCTCGTAGCTGCGACTGCGCTCCAGAGAGGGGACGCGAGCTGTATGACCAGGGACCTCACGCGCTAGGTGCGCCTGAGCAGAGCTGGGGGCAGCTAATCCCGCAGGGAGGGTGGCTGGGAGGGACCACGTTGTCCGGGTCTCCTCTCCATCTGCTGGCGGCAGAATTCCCTCCCTCAGCATCTTTCAAAGAGCGAACTCCAGCGGTTAGGCTGGCCCTCTCTGTAAAGTATCAGCAATACTTGTACCGGAGGAAGTTCCTTGCCAATAATCAAGGACCTTACAGTTGTTACTTACTATTATTTTGCCCTATATAAAGCAAAGAAAAGGACAAGTTTCTCCTTCAAACTTGAAGGCAAATTCTAGGACAAAGAAATGCAGAAGGGAAAGAAGGGGGCTCTAGCTAGCTAGTTTTACAGGGAGAAAAACCCAGGTTCTTCTGGGCCTCGAGTTCCTTGAAACTGAGTTCAGAAATGATCGTTCAAGGCCCGTTAGCTTATGATAAGGACAGTCTTCAGGTTTGTGAAGAGGAAAATTCCGAGTGCCTTCAGAATCCATCGTTTAGTAAGAACAGCCTGGATCAAGGACGTAGGCATTTCAGCCCCATTTTAAAGACGGCTTTAATAGCCTGAAGATGATTGTTGAAGTCAGAACAGAAATCCTGGATTCCTGGTACAGAGCAAAATCCTCACTGATTTCTCCCTAGCACTAACCTGAACCACACCCACAGATTCCTGTCATTTTTTTGCCTCCACGTTCTGAAATTTATACTGAAGGGGAATAATTAAAATCTGTGTCTGTGCGCATACCCTCGGGTTGGTCCAAAACCCACCTTCAGTATATAAAAAGACATTTTCCTATTTAAGTCCTTGTTCTTTAAATTAAGAAAACAAACATCTTTACAATGTTTATGCAAGCCTAAATTATATGACAAATACATAACTTGTTATTCTGCTTTCATTTCTATCTGAAGTGAAAATAAACATTGTTCGTGGTAGCACAGGCCAGTAATCCCAGGAAGGGGCAGGAGCATTAGGAACTAATTCAAGGTCATCCTCCCCTACAAAGTTAGTTAAAGGCCAGTCCGGGCTACAGGAGCCAGTGTCTCAAAACCAAAACCAAAAGAAGAAAAGGAAGCAGTGAAAACACACGGGTTGTGATTAGCAGTATGTCTACTTAATACTGATGTTCCAATGCTGAGCCACTAGAACCATACTTCCTGGGGTTGATTTAGGCTCTTAGCAGCTCATGTGACCAGGAAAACTACCCTCAAGGTACAGCGCAGAGAAAGTGGCGGAGGATTCTGCCTGTGCTGTGGCCTCCCTTTACCATCATGTGAACTGGGCCAAACAAGGAGAGTTTACACTATCAGCGTCCTTGTTAGTAAAATGGGAATAATGGGACTTACTAACTGGTATAAGTTGGTGTAAGGATTGGCTGAACTGTGCACCATATATATATATATATATATATATTTCCCAGCATATGACCCATGGATCTGTAATGAAATGAGAATATATATATGTACATATATATATATATGTATGTATATATATATGACCCATGGATCTGTAATGAAATGGATATATATGGAATATATATATATATATACATATATATATATATTTGATAGCATTGGGGTTAGTTACTAAAATAAATATCTCCCTGGGCTCCAAGAGGTAACTTTGGAATGGCCAAGTCCAGGGCATAAAGATTCCTTTATGCTTTGATCTGAATGTGTTAAAGGGAGGGGAGAAGGGAGAGGGAAAAGAGAGGGAGAGGGAGAGCTTGCATGACTTTGGGTCAATTTCTTGTCTTTCACAACTCTTTGGGGAGAGCCGTTCTTTCAGAAGGTGCACCTTTGATATGATGATATCTTAAGATTTCAATTTCACACACCACGGCTGTAAGAAATTACTGCCTACTGGTGGGACTTCGTTCCCTTTCTATGGGCAATTAAGTAGCCCAAATTTAAGTATAACATTTAGAATCAAGTCTCAAAATGTGCTTTTTATGTCTTTTTATTATGAATGATTTTAAAGCAATCATGGCCTTATGGTGTCTTCCCATAGCATCCAGTAACTGCCATGTTTGGAGTAGCTTCAGCTACTCTGAGGCGATTTGAATGTGTAAAACGAGAGCTAAAGGAATCCTTGCTTGACCCCTACCCAGCAGGACTAATCTGTAATTTCTCCCCCACCCTTGCAAATATATTAAATACCCTGAAGTTTAGGCATTCCCAAGTTTTCCTTCTGAAATAAGAATGTCAGAAGTCTGAGTCAGTCTGCATGATAAATGTTCCACACCTCCCCCCCTCTGTTTTTTTTTTTCTCCTTAGTACATTTACACTTATTTTCCTGGAAAAAAGTGTCAGATGTGACTATGACTACATGTCTTTGCTAAAGTGAGCTTCTGCTATGAGTGAAGCGTCACTCGGGGAAAATGCTAACAACGGCAATTTACTTCTGTTGCTGTTGTATCGTTAGTTGTGACAGTCACAGAAGTAAAGATCTCTTTTCATATGGTTTCAGCTCAGTTGTTGCGGGCATCTGACTTCTAGCCAATCAAGACCTCCTCCAGAGAGACTGGGGTGCTGTGGGAGGAGCTGAGGTGAGAGAGACTCCAGCGTTTGCCTACTCATTTGGGAACTTCTCAGGGCCAGTTTGTTCTGTTACTAACTTTAGCCATAAACAAATCAGGTTTTGTAGGAAGGAGTATCAAATTAATCTTTTCCTCCTCTTTTATCTGAGTCTTAGGAGCATGGACATAGGAATTACGTAGACAGAACTCCGGTGTGTGATTTGGGGGAAGTTACTTCACCTCTGAACCTCGATTTCTCTATCTGTCACATGGAGGTTCTTAAAAGGTCCGATGGGGGCTGGAGCAGGGCCGATATCACTGGGTTGCCTGTTCATCTTATAGGGGTTGTCGGAGGGATAATATGTGCAAAAATGCTTTGCACAATGGCGGTGCCTAGAAAACGCTCAGAAATGATAGCTGTTGCTATTACTCCATCTTTCAGAAGCAATCATCACCACATCAAGAAGCAGCAATCTTCCAGCCAATCAAGACATCCGCTAGAGACGGCTGAGATGGGGTGCCTCAGGAAGGGCTGAAGTGAGAGAGACTCCAGTATTTGCGAATCTCCAGGCTTAGCGATCCTCATAGTTCAGACAGTAACCTAGAACTGTGCCCATCGGGCCTGAGGGAGCTGCAGGCAACGCCACTGCTTCCTGCTCCACAGCGTGCTCCCGCCGCATCCAGATTTTATTCACTGACTTTCTGCATCTCAGCCACTTACAGAGTGCTCTTTGAGAAGTGAGAGGCCAGTGGCTGGAGATTTGGATCTGTTAGCAAAGTGCTTGCCACAAAAGCATGAGAACCTGGGTTCTTATCCCCGGCACCCTTGCAAAAACTTGGCAGCTTCTCTAGTCTAGCTGCAGAGACAGGGATCCTAGGTACTTGTAACCAGCCAGAGTAGGCAATGAGTGAGTTGCATGTTCCTGGAGAGACCCTGACTCAAAAGAGGAGGTGGAGAGCAATAAAGAGAATATGCTGACCTCTGTGACCTCTGGCCTTCACAAGATCAAATGTGTAGGCGTGGTGTGTGACAGAGAAGGGGAGGGAGAGAGGGGAGAGGAAGCCAAGACTGCTATAGACTTGGGCCTGCTCTGAAATGTCCATTCACACAGAGCAGAGTATAAATTGTGGCTGTTCCTGCTGGAAGGGGCCTGAGAAATGCAGGGACCTTTCATCTCCTCCTTGTTGCAGATGGAGTTCGAAGGCTTCCCTCCCAGCGAGCCTGCCCACGCTTCACCCACAAGTGCCTCTGCCTTCCTTGATCTTTGGCTTGTGGCCTGGCTTCTTCCTTCCTTTGCTTCCACATCTGTACACTGGGACGTTCAGAGCACTGTCTCCTACTGCCTTTATAGGACTCAGCAAAATGAAACAGACGCTTGGAGAGGAAACCAGTGCGTAGTAGTTCCTGTAAAACTTTTGCCCATTGAACATCGTCATCTTCAATAGAATGAATAAAAACCAAGTCTGCCTTCAAGACAGTTTTGAGTGTACACTGATGATTCAAATCCTTTAACAGACTGAGCAAGTGAGAGTCAGCTGCTCCTTCTTCCACTGTGACTGACTCTGCCAACTTGAGTACTGGACCCTGAGTTCCTAGGCTGCTTCAAGCTCGAGGTAAAGCAGAGGTGGGTAAAGAGACTCTCAGAGCTGGCATTGTGGTCTGTTTCCGGGAACTCGCTTCTCTGCAGCTGTAGAGGCAGCCCCAGCTAAGTAACACAATGCAAGGAATCCAGTTCACCACATTAGCAATCCAGATTCCCGGTGTGGGCCTGACATCTACTATACCCATGACCTCGTACCTCTCAGTCTTTGTGCATGGATCACATCAGCTGGCTCCAACTGGGGGCTCTTGCACTGCTCTCATCTCTGCCTAAAACGTTCTTTCTTTCCTCCCTCTCTGCCTGCCCACGTGTGTGCGTGTGCATGTGTGTGTGTGTGTGTGTGTGTGTGTGTGTGTGTGTGTGTGTGTGAGGGGGGGTAGCCTGGCTGCTTAACCTTGTCTCACTAAGTAGCTGATGAGAATCTTGAATTTCTGATCCTCCCCTTTGCCTCCAAAGTGCTTGGATTCCAGTTGTGTCACCACACCCAGCTTCTGAGCTGCTCTTTCTCCCATCATCCTATAGGGCTCATGAACTTCATTTAGTTCTCTGTTAAAATGTTTTATTCTTGGAAGGGGCATTTAAAATGTAACTTTAGGGGGAGAGATGGTTCAGTGGTTAAGAACACCTAGTAGTCTTCCTAAGGACACCATTCAGTTCCCCATACCCACATCAGATAGCTCACAATTACCTGTGACCACAGTTCCAGGGGATCCAATACCCTCTGGTCTCCGGGAATACTCACATATACTCATGCAGTCATACATACACACTCACATGCACACTCACACACATACACATAAAGATAAATGAACGGGGGCTGGGGATTTAGCTCAGTGGTAGAGCGCTTACCTAGGAAGCGCAAGGCCCTGGGTTCGGTCCCCAGCTCCGAAAAAAAGAACCAAAAAAAAAAAAAAAAAAAAAAAAATAAATGAACGGATCTTTAAAAATAAAGTCCAACTTTTCACCCCTCCCAAGCTCCATCACCCTGCTGCATCCTCACTCATTTCTCTGCAACAGGAACCGCTGTTCTTGCTGTGTTTGGCCGGGGCGCTCTCTCCCCAACGCCCAGCCTCTTTCCTAGGAAGAATGGAAGTTCTACAAAGGAAGAAACTGTTTCTGACTTGTGCTCACCTCTGTCTTTAGCACGATCATGTGACAGCACATGGCAAGTTCTTGATAAATTAAATCGAATCAATAAATGATAAATGTGCCAATGGCAGATCTGCGACTCCCCCTTGGCCCAAGCATGCTCCCACCATCAGTGTTTTCTGAGCAAAAGTAGATAAGGAACTTGAAGTGCAGGTCTCTGCCTCTGTCTGTCTGTCTGTCTGTCCGTCTGCTTCTGTGTGTATGTGTGTGCGTGTTTGTGTTAAACAGGGTTTTGCTTTATTAAAAGATATGTTTAAGCATAAGGGTTAAGAGAAAAAGCACTCAGGAGTAAGACACACCCAGACCATGGGTGTGAGCTTCTCAAGAAGGCTCACCCCCTCTTGTCTTTCTTGAGTATAATTTTAGAATGAAGAATTCAGGCATAGATACCATTAATATTTGGGGCCAATAGTTTAAAGGCCGTTTTATATTCATTTGTTTCTGAGACAGGGTCTCACTACTGGGACCAGGCTAACCTTGAACTCATGAACTTAAGCAACCCACAAACCTCCGTGTCCCAAGTTTCTAGGACCATAGTTAAGCACTCGAGCCTGTATTTGTATGAGAGTTTTATTTTTGAAAGACAGAAACCTTTTGGCTCCCAGGAACTCTGAGACCCAGGTGGCACCAGCAAACAAGGCACCCTGACATGTGAGCTGCCACCGTGGGATCCCCACTCTGACAGGGACCCACGCAGAGAGCCCAGTGAGTCCCAGGCATTGGAGATGCACTGGCTTATGCTCGAGTCCTGGCTCCCTCACAGGTTTTTAGGCAAATTATGTAACAGGGCTGAGCTTCAATTTCATCATGTGCAAAATAGGGACGATACCATCTTCATCGTGGGGTTGTAGGGATAAAATGAGATCGTGCGTGCCAAATACTTAGCACAGTGATCATCCCGGAGCAAGAACTCAACGGCAGCAGCTATTACTAGAATTAATTAAGCAGAGAGAATTTTAGAGGAATCAGTCAGAGGGCTCTTTTTGGCTGGAGATAGATGGATAACAAATTCTGCCTCCTGAGAGCTTAGCCCACGCAGGGTAGTCTGTAGCCGTGCTGGGGGCACATGCCTTCCTTGAAGGACTCATGGGATAGAATCACAAGGGCCCTGGCCCAGCCTCAGGCTCGGGGAAAGCAACAGAAGGAGGAAGAGAAAGGACCCAGCCATGGTCGTGGCTCCATGGTCTGAGAGCCTGTATCCTAGATGTACCTTCCACTGGAAGAAGGGATGGGGGAGCTGAGACCAGGGTGCTGATGGGAAGTGTACTGGGCCCAGCAGGGGAAGGAGATTCTGATGATACCCACTCTGACAGCCTGGCCTCATGTCTCTCAGAGTTACAAACCATAGAGAGAAGCAGAACTAGGCTTGCATCTGTGGTGGGCCCAGCTATAGGAGACCTCTTACAGAGGGAAGTGCTCTTCAGGAAGCACTAGGCACAGGGTTTCTTCCTGCCAGCTCTCTCTACTTCTCTTGATTACCCTTCATCTCCTCATGGCTAACCTGGCCTATCTGGAATTCTATTTTCTTCACCATCCTGTGCCAGAATTTACAATGGCCGGTGGTCATCTATGTTTTGACCAGTCTTTGGGGCTTCACTTGTCTCATTTTTCTAGAGGAAAGAAGTGAACTGACGGTTAGAGTTGGTGTTTCTGGGTGTGATTCTGTCATTTTTACAAATCAGGGTCAAATTCTTCTATACTTTTGTAAAGGTGCTTCAGCCTTGCCCACTCCTCCACCCCAACCTTCTATCCTACAAACTGAGACTCTGACACCCCTCCCCCCCACTCAGCCTGCTATGGTCTCAAACACTCTGTTTGTATGCGTGGTCTGTGCACTGTCTACTCTTTTTAAAAAGAAAAGATTTATTTATTTTATGTATATGAGTACACTGTACGTGTCTTCAGACACACCAGAAGAGGGCATCAGATTCCATTACAGATGGTTGTGAGCCACCATGTGGGTGCTGAGAATTCCAGGACCTCTGGAAGAGCAGTCAGTGCTCTTAACTGCTGAGCCATCTCTCCAGCCCCCACCTGTCTTCTCTTTTATCCCTATCTGGAGTATCTGCCCCTGCTTCAAAGCTCTGGGGCTAAAAGAGAATGACTAAGCCTAGAGGTGTTAATACAAATAAACCTAATTTTGAGTCTCTGCTTCACAACTTACTATCAGGGTAAACAAAAGCAAATCCCATTGATAAAATAGAAGCAGTGGTAAATACAGGGTTAGGAGTAGTAACTGGGATACCATGTATGATGGACAGAGCCCAGTGCCAGCATAAAGTAAGTGTTCAGTAAACACCAATGATTCCTGTGACTAGTATAGAAGCTCTCCTAGTTATATCTGCCTGGCACTGCTCCAGATATATGTTTATCCTAAAGGTCTCCCTACCTCTGAATCTTAGAGTGATAATCTTCCTGAGTTCCTGCCTTCCTTAGCTCTAAGCCCTGGCGCATGCCTTGTTTGTTCCTTTGTGATTTTGTGGATGCAGCATCTCGTCACCTCAAAAGAGGTGTCTTGCCTTAAGTTCTTGGAAAAGAGAGAGAATTATTTTCATTTACTAGCTTCCTGCATAGCGACCTCAGTTTGGAGCTGATCAATAACTTGTTTTAAACTGAAGACTTTATATCATGTCCGTGTTATCAACTGTCCACCTTCGCGATTCATGAGGCTGCAGTAACTGGAGGGTCACTGTGTCAGGAGGAAGTGCTCCTCAGAATCATCATGTTGGGAGCTAAAACTTATGTCTCTTAGAAGAACGAAGGGGGATGCTTCATGAGATTGGAATTAGCAGTGAAATCTTGGGTACCACGCTAAGGACAAAGGCAACAAAATTAAAAATAGGCAAAGTGGACTACATCAAAACCAAGGGATTTGGGACATCAGAGGGATCCATCAATAGCATAGAAAGTAGCATAATCCTGGAATAGCATAATGTACAAATGATCTGCCTGCTTGGACCTTCGGAGCCAGAGCATAAAACAGTTCAACAAAACCAAAACAAGCGACCCAATCTAAAAGTGAGCAAAGACTTTGCATCCAGGTGTCTCCAAAGAGGTGTCCACGTACCCAGTAAGCACACAAGCATGCTCGCTCGTCCTCAGAGACCTGAAAATCCAACCCGCGAGGAGACACCACTCCATAGCGGTTGGAGTTGGCTTCTGTCAGAAAGGAGGGTGAGAGCAGAAGATCGTGCTTAGCACAGGAGTGCACATGCGCTTAGCCATGGTTGCTCAGGGTAGGCGAGACCCTGCCTTCCATCTCTGGCACCGAAACTGAGAACAAAGATAAAAGTAACGGAAAATATCAAGTGTTGGCAAAGCTCTGAAGAGACTGGAATACTTAGACATTGCTGATAGTAATGTGAAGCCGTAGAGCCATTATGAAAACGGTATGGCAGCCTCCTCTGGATCTGTCCCTCCGATCACTGGAAGCCAGGACGCCAACAGATTGTCTGTGTACTTGTATCCATACAGTAGTCTTCTCGGTAGACATCTGTATGCTCAATTCCATGCAGTGGTTAGTGTTCACGGCAGACAGAGTGGAGGCGCCCAAGTGCTCACTGACAGATGAGCAGAACAGCAGGTAGACCCTCGAACGCACAGTGCCATAGTGTGCGTTGCACGAACGCACAATGCCATAGTGTGTCGTCGCACAGATGGAGGCAATTCTGACTCACAACGAAATGTGGATGGACCTTAAAGACCTTACGCTAAGTGGAGTAAGCCGACGGGTCACGTCGACCAGAGGCTATGACTTCACTCTTAGGAGGTCCTTAGAGGAGCCAAATTCATAAAGCCAGACAGTAGCATGGTACTGGGACGCTGAGTTATTGTTTAATAGATCCATCATTTCACTTGGGGAAGATTAAAAAAGAACAGGCCCTGGAGATAGATGGGGGTGAGGATCGCACAGTAGCGAGAATGTGTCCAGTATCACCGAAGTACGCACTTGGGAGTGTTTAGGCGGTAGATTTTGTGTATATTTACCATAAAATTTTATATGTGTTTTACTACACACACAAAGAAGCCTGGTGGAAGTGAATGGCCAGTCCCTGGCTGCACATCTGTCCCAAGAGCAGAATTTGACTTATGGTGTTAGAGAGCCCACAGCCTTATCACATCCCCCGTTCTACAGTAAAGCCAGACCCATGAGCTGTGAGACGCCCTTCAGATACCTCAGTGGTCTCCCTGGCCTTACAGGCCTCTAGCGTCTGTGTCAGTTCCCTCAGAGCCTGCCTCGTGGAAGCCTGCTTGGCTCCGAGGCCAGAGAATGGGCGCATTGGTCATTATGCACAACCATTCATTCCATAACCCAACACTCTTCTGTCATTTGCTGGTTCTGAGGACCTAAGAGTGACAGTTTCATGGCTGTGGATTTTGGGGAGAGGAGGGACTCCTATACATGAATAATTGTTTTTAATTTAATTTTTACTTGTTCACTTTATATCCCACTCACTGCCCCGCTCCGCTCCTGTTCTACCCCCTCACTGTCCCCCATCCCAGTCCTTCCTCCTCCTCCCCTTCTCCTCTGGGTGGGTACCCCCACCCCTCCACTCCTCCCAACCCCCCACCCCGGTATCTCCCTCACCCTGGCACTTCACATCTTTGTGAGGCTAGGTGCTCATATGAATAATTTTTAAGGCCTGGTCAGGCCTTAAAATGTGAGGCATCTTTAACCCCCAAACAGCCGCACGGAAAGCAAGAATTAAGTCTGGCCGATTTCTGCACACACTCCCCTTCAACTCAAACATTACTTCCTTAGGGAAGTCCTCTCCATACCATACTGCCTCTCCCTTCCCCCTCCGACCCCAGGACCAATGGGATCAGAGCTTGCCTTTGCAGGATTGAGCTACAAATGCAGATCTCACTTTGTACATTTCCATGTTGGGGTCATTAGGCTGTGCCTGGTGCCCCAGTGCTATTCAGAATTGAACTTAAGAGCATCTGGTGGTATGTGGCACTCAGAAAATACCGTTGAAGGAACAAATTAATTGGTTACTCAAACATGGCTTACCTGCCTCTCCACAGGTCACTGCACATCCAGGTAGAAATTCTCTCTTTCCAGAAAATGTCAGGAACTCAGTTTAAGCAGTCAGGAGAGAAGAGTACGCATTTGTGTGGGTGGTGGTGTTTGTGTGGGTGGTGGTGGCCGGGGAATCCTTATCTTCAGTTGGAGAAATGTTTCCTTGGGTCCTTGATAAAGCAGGGAACAGTGTCCTCAGGGCTTCTGATAGCAGACAAGTGTCCTTGACAGAGAATAGGGGCTGGGTGCGGCAGGTCAGGAGAGGGATTCTAACGGTCTCTTTGCTGTTAAAAGGCTGCTTCCTGCCCAGTTTTCCCCCCTCCTACCAGCTTGTTAAAGGAGAGGTGCACTCTTCAAGCACCCAGGCGTCCAGGGGGGATGTTCCGGGCCTGGAGAAGCCAATGCTCTGTCTCTTCTATCCTTTGGGAACGCAGAGATCCTCCAGGAGTTGAAAAGTCGGTTCCGATCTAACAGGAGAAGAAACTGGGACAAAACCCTTCTGAAAATCTTAAGTCTGCCTCAACTTGAGAGTCACAGGACGGTTGCTCACTAGACTCTGGTATTTGAAGACCTGGCTTGTGTTGTCTTAGTGTCTTTTCAGGTTTAAACGCCATGCTGAAAACAAGTTAAGGGAGAAAGGCTCCTTTAACTCAGTGTTCCAGGTTACAGCCCTTCCCGGTGGTAAAGTCAGGGAAGCAGGGCTTGGAGCGGCTAGCTATAGTCCATATCAAGTAAGAAGACAGGAGCAGTGTCCGCCTACATGGGACTCGGTGCTTATCCATTTATACAGTTCAGGATCCCAGACAACCAGGCAACGGCTCCACCGCATGGGGTTGATACACTGATACACACCCATTGATGCAATAGAGGCAAGCCTCCACAGGCTTGCCCAGAAGCCCATGGTTCTGTCAAGTTGACATCACTAACATGTTTACAGATGCCTGTGGAAGCCAGAGGTTGAAGGTGGGTATCTTCCTCTATCGCTCTGCCCACCCCACTGCTCTTAATTTGAGACAGGGAGTCTCAATGAACCTGGGCTCGTCAATTGACTAGACTGACTGGCATCCTGTCTCCCCTCTCTGGGATTATAGGCATCTGCTACCACACCTGGTTTACGTGACGGATGTTGGGTGTCGTTTTAAACGAGTTCTCACTGGCCATCTCCCCAATCCACAAGGAAGTCTTTTGAGAATTTATTTTTCAAGAGGAAGGGATTCATGAAATTAAACTCAACAAAGAGGCCATATTATCTAAGAAGCGGCATTTGACATGGGTTCAGCCATTGCCTTTGAGGACTTCAGGCAAAAGATGGCAGTTACAGAAACATTTACCTATGGTTACAAACAATTGCTACATTCTTTTAATAAAGAAGCTACTGTGTGCCAAATTTATGCTTTCTTTTCTTAATCCCTAATGGTTTTGTGAAATCAGTGGTAGTTTTATTCCAACTGTGTAGACAGGAAAACAGAGTAAGAAAATTTTGCTAACAGAGGCCCAGAATTGCAGTTGTATATGTGGGCGAGGAGTTCCCTGGTAAGAGGGTTTCCTGACATTTGGAAGAGTATAGGGCATAGAGTAATCACTGAGTGAATGTGTAAGAAGCTCTTGAAATCCCAAGTGAATGTGTATATTGTTGACATAATACAACAACATCAAGAACAACATCAAGTACCCTGGTGCTTCAGACCCAATGAAATGGCAAAGCCTGTTCCTGGTGTGATGAAACCATATTTTTGTATATGCTCAGCCCAGGAAGTGGCACTATTAGAAGGTGCAGCTCTGTCAGAGTAGTGTGGCCTTGTTAGGGTAGATGTGTCGCTGTGGTTGTGAGCTTTAAGACCCTCATCCTAGCTGCCTGGAAGCCAGTATTCTAGCAGCCTCCAGATGAAGATGTAGAACTCTCAGCTCTGCCTGGACCCTGCCTGCCTGGATGCTGCCATGCTCCCGCCTTGATGATAATGGACTGAACCTCTGAACCTGCAAGCCAGCCCCAATTACATGTTGTTCTTATAAGAGTTGCCTTGGTCATGGTGTCTGTTCACAGCAGTAAAACCCTAACTAAGACACCTGGTAAGGCTCAGCAGGGCAGCAATGCCTTCCTCCGGTCTGACTGTGAATGTTGGCAGTGTGGGCAAATACTGTCAGCCGTCTCTTCCTCATAGGAGCTCTATCAGCAGGAGCACAGCCCACCTGGGCCCACCTTCTCTGTACGTGTGTGTCTGTGTGTCTGTCTTTCTTCATTCCCTTGCCGCCCCTGCCAGGGTTTCAGATCTGACTGTGAATGTTGGCAGTATATGCACCAACTATCAACTGTGGCTTCCTCTTCCCGAATGACCACAGCATGGGACTGCTAACCTGCAGGAACCCGTTGACACCAACTAACCCTTCTCCCCGTGCGGGACATAAGAGCTGTGAGGTTCCACGTTCTTGTTGCATAGCAGACACATTCATCAGCAGGAGCACAGCCCGCCCGAGCTTTCCTGTACATGGGTGTGTGATCTTCATTCACTCGACGCCCCTACCAAGTTGTCAGGAGAGAGAGGAAGCCTAGCCTTGGAGGTACAGATAACAGACAGGAATGTATGCCCTGAACAAGGCTGAGGTCAGGGGAGGGACTCAGATTAACCTCAGATGATCTGTTCTGGAGGGAGGCTAGGCTAGGCCTGGAGCCATGGCTCAGAGCTTCAGATCCTTCGCTCTTTCAGAGCACCCAGGTTTAGTTTCCAGCACCCACACGGTGGCTCGCAAGTGTCGGTAACTCCAGGTCTGGGTGGACTCAGCATTGCAAACACATATAGTACAAAATGAAAACCAGGAAGGGCAAAAGAAAAAAAGAAGGCTGAGTATCTTGGGCAAGACTTTCTAGCTACAACAGAACTGGAGCAGGAGCAGCCGATGGTTTCTGCCCCAGTGAGTGTTAACAGTTTGGCGTTGCCATCTTGCCAGGAGCAGCTCCGTGCACTCAACTCGATTTCTCGGCAGTTGACTCTCTAACATTTGGCTCAGTGAGCCACAGTTCTTGCTAATACAACTTATATAGAGATGGTAGCAATGTCAGGTAGCCATCTTAGGATGTGAAATCTACCTGTAGGCAGGAGGGCCCCTATAACAGTGCCGTGCTAGGTGGCCAAGGACATCCAATCCTTAGGGGGCTCAAAGTACACGGTGGAAAATTTGCCTTTGATTTCATAGTGCTCCTATTGGGCTCCATAGATCTTTGCCTACAAACTTCACCCATGTACGGAAGGATGTGCTATGCCCTTTGAGGGCAGGTGCTCTTCCCTGGACGGTCTTCTGCAGCCATCATATTTGGGGTCTTTGGTAGCAGCATCTTTGATGCCACTCTCTTTGTCATGCGCGGTGACAGAACTTTCGGCTTCTCTTTGCTGCCTCTGCCAGTTCCCTTCTGTATCACAAGTCCTTAGTGGTTCCCTTCTGACCCACACTGAGATTCAGAGCAATGGGGAGGAGATGGGTTATGGCCCTCTGAGACTTTGGTATTGCAGCAGTGCATTTCAATTTCAGACTGTCAAAGCAATGTTAAGGCACTTGTCAGAGTTAGCTGTGTGTAGTGGGGGTTGGAGCAGTGGAGACCTCAGGGGGAGATAACCGGGCAGACTGCACAGGTGAACCGGCTTCCTCCGGGACTCCAACCTCTTATGTTCGTTTCAACTGCGGGGCTCAGTACCATCAGCTGCACTCGTCAAGCTGAGGAAGACACAAACACCGGCGTGTACACTGGATAAATACACAACCAGGACTCAGAGTTAGGGGCCAGACTGTAGCAAAGTCCTACCAGTCTGGCCCAGCATAGAAAGGGAAGGGTCTAGTTGACTATACCAATTGGCCCTTGGTTTTGATGGTTTGTGGTACAATAAGGGAACAGCTTGCTTTTTTTTTTTTTTTTTTTTAGGGTGGTGTGGGTTGGAGAAGGGAGAACAGGCCCGATGCTTCATGAAGTCCAATCCTTTGTGTATAGCTCTAGCCATATGTACATACCTAGGGTAGCCTAAAGCAGTGGGACTTGCTTTGGGAGACCTGGCAAAGGAAGTTTTGTGGAGAGTAGAATAGGGTACCTTGTGCTCAGCGTGTTTAGGGGAAGAAGTCACAGCTCGGATGGTCTGTCGAGTGCGAACACTGTTTTGGTATACCATACTCACAGCAGCCCCATAGGAGTAGCTGTTTGTGCCCTGGTACGGACACCTTGGCATATCATGTGGATTACTGGATAGCTGGGCAGATGTTGTATTCATCCGGGGTGCAGAGGTGTAAACTGGACACCTGGATCATGGCTGGTATAGCCAGTGTGCTGGGCCAGCATAACCATGAAGTCAGACTTGGGTCACAAAGGCATGCAAAGATGCACAAAGGAGAATGGACACTTGACACAGTTCTATCCTGGGCTCCCAAATGGGCACCATAATTCCGATAAAAAATAGCTGGAAGACAAAGATGGAGAGGGCGTGTCCAAAAGCTCAAAAGCATGCCTTTTGTTTATCCTCATAGCCACTCAGGATAATAGAATGCTTCTGGCCCGCGATGCTGTAGCAGAAGCCTTATATATTCTGCACAGACATGAATGATTGACATTGTGCATCCGATGGTGCCCAGGTGTCCTGGCACTGAGTCGAGAAAACAGTGCCCCAGACACAGCTGCCATCCATATCAGGCAGGGCTGGGCAGTGAGAACTCAAAGGTCTCACAGTCACATGTTCACGTTGTAAGGTTCCATAACAGCATTTGTGCCCACCCATTCACAAGAACGGGGACATCTGTGTCCCATAGCTTTGTGCAGCGTCCATGCTTTGGCATGTGTGGTCGAGGATAGCTAGCCCCAGGCGTGCTATTTTCGACCACTCGGGTTGGGCACCAGGTTCTCTTTGTCTTCTCCAACGTCTATATAGTGGTGGGTGTCGCTCCTGGAGCCAATCTCTCAGTCCCTCTGTGAAAGAAGTCAGCCAGCCTGTAAATCCATCATAACCAGTGGCTGTTTTAGGGGAGGCAGTGTCTGGCTTCCAGGTTGGTAGAAATATACTGTCATGGATTTGGCTGTTCTCCCCGTAGCCAGCAGGTCCCAGTTATTATCTGCCCTCCAGTCTGGCACTCATCCTCTGTGAAGTGAGCCACGTTGGAAAGGGACAGCCGAACAGGAGCACTTGAGGCAGGAAAGCCATGACTTGGAGCCTGGGTCTCTCTCAGAACCAGTAAAGGCATAATGAGGGTGTTTTGTTATGGGTTAGGGCCCCCCCACCCCAAGCAGGAGCCAATGGAGAAGAGAGTAATAAAAGGAAATTAACTTGGAAAACTTCACACCATTTTGGGCCTTTAAGAAAAGATTCATGATTGTTGTATCTATGGTAACATAATGGGAGAAGAGAGGTAGGAATGGCCAGGGATGTGTGTCCACTGTGAGCAGGGCATATGGATCAGGGCTTGTGAAGACTGGATTTTCATCACCAGTGCAGTTTCCTCTGTGATTCTGATTGGAGTCACACGTTGTGTCCAGCTCTGTTCGTCTCCAAGGTAGTAGTAGCAATGGGTTGGAAAAGCATCACATTGCAGGAGTCCCTGAGGACCAGCCTTTCTGATGTGATTTAAGGAGCCATTAGTCCATCAGGGACTTGAGAGGATGTTCATGATGCTGCATTTCAGTTCAACTGGCGGAGGAGGAGGAGGTGAACCTGTCACAATGGGGTGCATCATCAGGGAAGGCTTGAAGGAAGGAACCATAAGGCCAAAGATTAGTGAGTGGACGAGGGCAGGTGGCACCGTGCATGGCAGGTCACATGGGAACTGAGGCAGGCTGGACCACCGGCTGTGATCTCTAGCCGCCACTGTGGCTTGAACATTAACTTCTGCCAGACTTAGCCAAGCCCACACACGCAGCATCCCGTGTGTTCCTTACACTGAGCCTGCAGAGTATGTGTGACTGGTCTTGTTGTATATGACGACCACACTGCCCATTTTCCATCCCCTATGCTGCTGCCAGGGTGACTCTTTATAACTCAAGTCAGATAATCTCACACCTCTGTTTGAATCCCTCCAAAGCTTTACTTGTTCAGCCAGAGCAAAAGCCAGACTTCCCCACGTTTCCATGTGGTTGACTCAAACAGCTCTGCACCCTTGTCTTTGTCCCTTTTCATGGCTTTAGTCACATGGCCACCTTGCCAACCTGAACTCTAGGGCCTTCACTCTTTTCCCTTTTCCCAGAATTTTCTTCCTAAGATGCCAGTCCTCCTCACAAAGGTCTTCTTGTCACGTGAAATGGACACTCACGGCCCTGACTCTATCCCTTCTCCCTCAGTCCATTTGTGTCTCCTCCACAGAGTGGAAGGACCACCTGGTATGGCCCCCATGCTGCTTGTTTTCTCAATGTCTCTCACCGGTGCTGATTTGTAAGCTCTGTCAGGTGAGAGTGATGTTTGCCTCATTGACATCTATGTATTCCCTCTGCCTGGAACGCTCCCACCATGTATTAGATGCCCAGTAAGTGCTGGTTGAATGAATCAGTAAAGTTTCTGGTGTGATCCTCACTTGCTGTTAGGAGAGCTGAGGCTGGAGGAGGCCAAGCAACTTGACCAGGCAGGATAGCAGGATGGTTAGTGGTTGACCAAGCCAAATGCAGTCCTAAAATATTCTGACCACAAAGTCAGGCAGTGTCCATGCTACTGAGTAATTTTAGATGCTTGTGGCTGAGAAAGAGGTCATTCATAAACAGAAATGGAGTCAGGGAACAGGTTTGGCTGATGCAGAGGGTGGATGACAAATTTACTTGAGGCTCTGCTTCTCTTTGAAGTCAAGCATAGCCACTAGAGCTCCTCGTTTGTGTCAGCTACTGTGCTGGGTACTAGGGACTTAAAATGAATTAGAAATGGTCCCTGCCCTTAGAAGCACTCAGCTCATCTACAGGTTAATTATCAAGGATACACCCACTAGACTACTGCCACCCTGGATCCTGGTGATATAGCCAGACCATCCTAGCCAGTACGACCATTCTGGCCAGACAGCAGCATCTAACTGTGTGCATTGTATCAACAGTCTGTGAGCAGTTACATTGTGTCTGAACAGAAATAGATAAGTCAAGAACCCATAGATACAATGAGAATGATGCAGGCAGAGGGCTACATTAATGTTTAGGCAACATATATAGTAGGCCTAAGATTACAAAAGAGATGGAAACGTCTTCTTGTTTGTTTTGGTTTGTTGTTTTGTTTTGATATGGGACAGGAGCTTTTATATAGCTCTAGGTGGCCTGGAACTCACTGTGTAGAACAGACTAGCCTCAAACTCACAGCGATCTACCTGCCTTGGTCTTCTCAGTGCTTTAAAGGCATGTGGTGCCATGCCTGGCTAAACAAAAAGTTCTTATTGCCTACCAGTCTGTGTTAAGCTGTGTTATTACAAAAGAGCCATAAGGTTTGAAATGTAAAGTATTCAAAGTTGAATGTTATAATAAGATAAGGCTTGTTCTTTTCAGGAAAGAATTCTATTTTATTTTTATGTATATAAATGTTTTGCCTGTGTATATGTCTGTGTACTAAGTACATCCCTGGTGCCCTCAGAGATCAGAGGAGGGCATCAAATCCCTTAGAACTGGAATCATGGAGAATGGTCATAAGCTATCATAGGAGTGCTGGAAACTGAACCAGGATCTTCTGTAAGAGCAGCAAGTGCTCTTAACTGCTGACCCATCTCTCCAGCCCTAAGAGAGAATAAAAAAACAAAACAAAAAACATTTAGCATAGCCTAAGATACCGGTTTTAGGAAGTCTAGAGGGGCACACAGCAACATCCTGGGTCTCACACATGTGATCCCTCACTCACCAATAGCGGGAGCTTGATACAGGTACACTGGGCTTCATCTTCAATTACTGCATGGTTTTAACATCTCTGTATTTAGATACAGAGACCACTGTGCTGGAAACTCCTGCAGTTTTCAGCATAGAAGCATGAAACATAAGTTTGAAGCCTAGGGATGCCAGGGTATACTTCTATCACCCTGGGTTTATGTGAGCCATCCAGTGTTTGCATGGGGACAAAATCACGTAGCTGTGCATTTCGGTGTTATCAATAGATGTGTGGCTGCTCTTCTTTCATTTATTCCTTCACTCATCAGATCAAAAACAAATAGTTGTCATGGATCAAACCACTCTTAGGCTCTGGATGTAAGACCATGAACAAAATAGACACTGTGCCTACAGCCAAGGAAGGCACTACCCGGGATGGCCAATCTCGGTTATCAACTTTGTTAGATTTGGAATCAACTACCAGAAAAGCTGTTGGCATTCCTGCGGTGTGATTTTTATTTTTCATTTAAAAATAAAGATTTACTGTGTTTTAATGCGAATATGAATGCGAATGTGGGCTTTTGCCCACCAGTGTAGAGGCCTTCGGGAGACCAGAGGCCTTGGGTTCCCCTGGAGCTAGAGTTATGGGTGGTTGAGCCATCGGATGTGAGCACTGGGAACAGAACTCGAGACCTTGCACGTGTGGTTTGTACTCTTCGCTGCCCAGCCATCTCTCCAGTCCCTGTCAAGGTGCGTCTGACCAGTCATCTGAGGCAGGGAAAGCCACCCTCGATGTCGGCGCACCTTCTGCTGGCAGCCTGGACCACAGATGGAGAAGAGAACAGTTTTGCTTCTTACCTGCGGCCTTCATTCTCACTGGCAGGAGCATGTACTGCCTTCCTTCACTGACTGTAGAACCCAGCCAGGGCCCCCACCACAGACTGAAGAGCAATGGCTTTGCAGTAACCCTCCAGGCCCCTCCGCGCCTGATGGGCACTGCTACATCCAGCTGTGTGGACCCAGCAACTTATAGGTTCTTAGCTGCTCTATTGTGAGACAGACATGGCTGGGCTACCCTGACCATAGCATGTGAGCCAAACTAATAAATCCTCTTTCCCTCTTTCACTCTATATCCATCTGTTGATTCTCTCCCTCTAGAGACCCATGACTAATGCACGGCCTAGTGTGAAGTAATTACAATATTAAGTGATGTTATTATTGTGAGGATTATTAACATGAATGACTAATGCGGAATAAGTGCCAGCGTGTGTCCAGACACTTCTGTGGTTTTTCTCACTAATTCTCATCATAGCTAGTGAGTTCCCACAATGTATTACAGACAAGGAGACAGAGGCCTCAGAGAGTGTAAAATGATTATCTGGTAGGACAGTGGTAAATTTCAATCACTTACTGATAAAGTCAGAAGCCTTCTCATCATGATATAGTTTCTCAGAAGGTGCCTGAGGGAGGTTGAATATGTCTAAGCAGAAACACTGGGGCAACAATTTGGGATGATGAAGACAGAGGATCTTTTCCGTGGGGGAGGTGACCTGTGGGCAAGACCGGCTGTGTAAAATGCAAACTCACCTTGTCTGGCAAGAGGTGGAGTCTCTCAAATGCACATTTCCTTTCACTGGTCCTGTGTGGTAGGATGAACACTTTCCCATCTGTCTTGGCGTTTATAGACACCCTTCAAATCCTGCAGACCAGCTCGCTAGCAAGGTTACTCTAAGTCCTTCTTTAAAACCCTTGTCTTCTACTTAGTATGGGAATGTGCTTGGAAATGTGAATAAGGGCAGGAACCTGGCTTGTTCATCACACACACACACACACACACACACACACACACACACACACACACACACACACACACACACACACACACACACACACACACACCACACACACACACACACACACACACCACATATACATACACACACACACATACACACACACACACAACAGACACATACACACACACATTCACATATACACACACACACACACATACAAACAACACATACACATACACAGACACACACACACACATACTATACCCACACACACACACACACCACACCCACACACACACACACACACACACACACACACACACACACACACATACACACACACACACACACCACACACACACCACACACACACACACACACACATGCACACACACACACACACACACACACACACACCACACACACACACACACACACATACACACACACACACACACACACACACACACACACATGCACACACACACACACACACACACACACACACACACACACACACACACACACACACACACACACACACACACACACACACACACACCACACATGCACACACACATACACACACATACACACACCACACACACACACACACACACACACACATGCACACACACACACACACACACACACACATAGACACACACACACATATACACACACACACACACACCACACACACACACACACACACACACACACACACATACGGGGCGGGGGGATATAAGCATCAGCCTCTTTGGAGACAGTTGAACGGCCCCCCTTTGCAGCTGGTGCAGAAGGGAAAATTAGCAGTTCCCAGAGACATTAGCAGCTGCCAGCTCATGTGGTGAGCACCTGCCTCACTCTGGGCTTGTCCAAGTCTCAGCATCTGAGTCACCCGCTCTTCCTCCCTTCTGGAATGCCCAGAATACCATGAGAGAGGCTTGAAGGCTGCAGCCACCTTCACAGTGTTTTGATTTTAAAAGACAATTCTAATTACCGTGTCCTCTGACTCCTTGAAGAAGCAAGTTTCCTCGAGGTCCTGCATGTGCTGGAGACTTAATGAAGCCTGCTCACCAGCAGGTGATGTCATCTGCCCCCGCTGCGGCCTCTGGGCTAATTGTTCTGCTTCACACCTGTTCCTTCTCAGGAGGCCCTGGTACCCTAACACCTGGTGCCTCTGCCGCCTCCTCCCTCTGCCAGGACACCCGCAGGTCCTTGTGGAAGGCAGCAAAGGCCATCCCACAGCCTGAGGCACCCATTCCCTCTGAACGCTGCTGGCCTTCCAAGGGTTGCATAGCCAGTGTGGAAGGCTGAGTCTGCCTGTGGTATGACAGTCTATCTGCCAGGCCTTCTGGAACCTTCGCCCTTCTACCAGGCCCTCTCATGCCATGTCAACAGGCTAGCGGAGATATTCCACTGGGCAGTGCCAGACCTGAGCAAGCTCTGCACGGGCAATTTCTCACCTAGACTACTCTCCACCCTCTGGCTCTTGTTAACTTTGTTCTGTTGTGATGCTCTGTGTGTGTGTGTGTGTGTGTGTGTGTGTGAGAGAGAGAGAGAGAGAGAGAGAGAGAGAGAGAGAGAGAGAGAGACAAAGACAGAGAGACAGAAGGACAGAGAGAGAGAGAGACAGAGAGAGAGAGACAGAGACAGAGACAGAGAGACAGAGAGAGAGAAACTGAGGGATTTTCACATGCTAAGCAAGTGTCCTACCACTAAACAACCCCCCCAGCCCTTCAGTGATGGTGATGAGCCTCTGCTCCGAAGCCCTCCAACAGATCACACAATTCTGCAAAAAAAATCAGTGGCCTGGTCCCAGACCGTTCCCTCTCCCTCCTACAGTTGTTTCCAATGTTCCGGTGTCTCTGAAAATCCTATGCATCTCTCACTTTTTACTGAGGCTTCCCTCCGCACCACCAGCCAGAATGTACCTTTCCTTCGGGCTCAGTAAGTCACTCAGCTCTTTCGGTAAAGGGGGGCCATTCCAGGAACTTCAGAACAAACTCAGGTTAAAACCTTGGTTCAGCCACTTGTGAGCTCCACAGACCCGGTAAGAAGACTCGGGCTCTCAGAACCCATACCACTCTCACTTCTACAATGGAGACCACAGTGCCTACTTCACAGGGTTGCAGGCTCGTTGAGAGCATTAAATGAGGTAACAGCAGGAAGGGGCTTGCACAAGCACCAATATTACAGAATGCACAGGCATCGGCCTAACCAGTGGCAATTTTCATGTATGGATTTGATCATTGCTGAAGTGAATGTTACATTCATCTCGCCTGGCTGCTCTTTTGAACTTCTCAGGACCTGCAACAGTTAGAAGCACGTAAAAGTCACTCAGAAACATCTGGGTTTTTTGTTTGTTTGTTTGTTTTGTTTTGTTTTGTTTTTATTGACTGAGTAAAATGACACTTGAGGCTCTCTTTCCCCTTGTCTTTGTCACATAGCTTCTTTTCAACCACTGTCGAGGGCCTGAATCTTTAGGACCACCCCAGGTGCTCTCTCCCCTTCCCAGCATCTCACCCCCTCATGGACTCTTTGGTCCTGAAGTCTGGCATGCATACTTCTGTGAGCATTCCTTGAAATGGCCCCATCTATCAGCAGCCTCCTCCTGCATGTATCAACTGTCTGCCAGGCCAGGCCCTGTCCCAGGCTGACAGCTCACCCCACCTCACCCCTAACTCTCTTCCGAGCATCAGCAGCCTACCCCCATCCAAAGATAACTTTTATAGCTGATCTCTGGCGGCACCTCCTACCTTCCAATTAGGAGCCTGTCAACACCCAGACCATCACTCTTCCTATAGCGGCTGACAACACGGGAGCCTGCCGTGGCTGCTCTGGGAAAAGAATGAAGGGAAATTATTTCCATGGTGCAGTGGTACTGAGCCCAGAGGTGGAATCTAGGTGATTCTGACTTTGGGCCAGCCCCCTTGCTCTGCACCAAAAATCTGCAGTACAGATGTGGCAGCCAGTACCCAGTTGGTACTTGATAAATAAGTATGTGGGCATGAAAGTGCCAAGGGCACACGGCTGGCCAGCAGACTCCAATTAGTTTTCTTCTCTCATACATGCAAGTAATAAGTTAGCTCACTCATGCTTTTGTGAGCTCCCCTTTCCTTTAGTGGTTAAACATGAACCTATAACCAGAAAAGAGAGACGACGGTCTCTGTTGTCTTTTTCCTTCTAGCCCCTTAAATCCTCACTCCCTAGACTCTCCGACACATAGGGACATTTTGCAGAAGCTGCAGCCCATGACGGAAGTATGACACAATCTAACATTTTTCTTATCTGGCAGTGTGGTCTAGTGGTTTGCACCGGGACTGTGCATATCGGAAGTCAGGCTTTCTATTTCTGGGGCTGAAGGGAAACCGTGTAACAACAGCCTTTGCTCCTCTGCTTGCTCTCACTTTCTCTTTCTCTCCGTCCCACTCCTGAGGCTGTGCTGGCCTAAGCAGCTAGGAATTCAGAAAAAAAGGTAATGCCCCTGCCCCATCCCTGGGCCCTGCTTCAGCCTCAGGTGAGGCTGTGAAAGCTATCATGCATCCATCCATGGAGCTCAGTGCAGGCTGAGGGGTGAGCATGAGAGTGGTTTAGAGCCAGGACTGAAAAGGCAGGGATGGCAGGCTAACCACATCAAACTAACCCCTTTCTCTTTTCTTACCACTTTGAGCCTGCAGCTCTGAGGGCACTGGTTTTGTAAGCTGGGAGCCCTGGTGCCTGGACAGGGAGGCAGGAATAAGCTGGAATTTGCTTTGCCCTCAAGGGAGCGAATCTAGGAGGAAGGATGAGCGAGGTCTTTGATTTGTATAGGAAAGAGATGGAGAGAGAAGTAGTTACAACAGATCCAATGAAGCCGTGAGTCCATTAAGATCAGATCTGTCCTTGAGGGCAGAGGGCCTTAAGAACAAACTTTCTTTATGGCTGGACCTGGGACAGTTTGTGCAGTGTCTTTGGGAAGAGAGATCTATGCCAAACCAGACCAATTTAGAGAGACGTATGAATTTCTGGGGAATCCTATCGCATCTCAGCCTTCAAAACATACAAGATGTACACAGCCTTGAAACAGACAGAAAGAATCGTTCCCACATTTGGTCAGAGAAGTACACTATAACCATGTGAGGGCTGCACTGTATCTAGAAAGAGCAAGACAAGCTGGGGACACTAGTCATGGAACATGTCATTTCCTTCCTCATTTCTACCCCACTGATCTTTAGGTCCCAAGCTGTGCTACTGTATGCATCTGAATAGCCAGAAATCAACGAGATCTTGAGGGGTGTCTTTAGAGTAAGACCCTGGAGACGTTCCAGGCTGAGCCTTAGGGTGAGGATCAGACGGCGTCTGCCATGGGCTGACGATCTCTTTGGTGTTCTGAACACTTCCAAGGGACGCTCATGTGCTGTTTCCCAGCTGAACTTGATGTACAGTCTGTAGTGTGTATTATGAATATAGCATTCACCGGGAGTGCAGCATTTTCCTGTAGCAGAGGTCAGCAGGCAACCGGAGGTCTGGGGAGCTTGAAAGAAAAGCACAACCGTTTCTTCAGAGGAGCAAGGTCAAGGAAAGACACACATGCTACTGTCACTACAAAGTTCACACTCAAGATTCATGCCAACAGAATTGCTAAGCAGTGTACGACGCTGTGCTCAGATGCGTCCAGAGCTATTGTACTAGACGGTTTTATGTCAACTTGACACAAGCTGGAGTCATCAAAGAGGAAGGAGCCTTCACTGAGAAAATGCCTCCACAAGATCCAGCTGTAAGGCATTTTCTTAGTGATCAATCGGCCAGCAGCCCACCGTGGGTGGTGCCATCCCTGGGCTGGTGGTCATGGGCTCTGTAAGAATGCAGGCTAAACAGGCCTTGAGGAGTAAGCCTGTAAACAGACCCCTGTACGACCTCTGTCTCAGCTCTTGCCTCCAGGTAGCTGCCTTGCTTGAGTTCCCATCCTGATATCCTTTGGTGATGAACAACAACATGGAAGTGTAAGCCAAATTAACCCTTTCCTCCTCAATTTGCTTTTTGGTTCTGGTATTTTGTTGTGTCAATAAAAACCCTGAGATCGGGGGGAGTGTGTGGCCCATGAATTACAGTTGGACATGCCTATATGTAGTTAGATAAGCCTGAAACTGAATTCAGGCCTGGTAGTGCATACCTTTAATCCTGAGTGTTGACTCAGGAGACTGAGGCGGGAGGATTACCATTAATAGTTCATGCCAGTCTGGGCTACCTGGAATACATACTGTTGCCTCTGACTGTCTGCTTCTGCACCTTTTGTAAGTGAAAACAGTAGAACTCTATTAAGGCTGTTGAAATATTTTAATAAGATATTCAAAGACAGATAAAGTGACATTCTATGATTATAATTTATGGCATGTGGTAAGTTATAGTTTTTGCCCATTTGTCCCAAACTGAATGCTGAGACTTAATTTATTTCAAATATGGGTTTTCAGGCTAGTGTAATGGCTCAGTAGTCAAATCTATTAACAATCTGAGGTCAATGCCCAGAGCCCACATAGACGAACAAAACTGATTCCCATAATTGCCCTTGAACTTACCTACACACACACACACACACACACACACACACACACACACCAATTCGAACAATTTTTGAAGAAAACACGAGGCTGTCATTATCCCTCACTATGTTCCTGAGGTTGGCCTTGAACTATAAGGCTAGGCGTGCACGTGCCTATGCTTACTTGTGGAAGCATAAGGCCCCAGAGGAGCTGACAGACTAGAGGTATATACTGACCACCCACTGCAAAGCTTATTTTTTCTTAGTAAAAAAGAGTTTGCCCTCAATTTCTAGCCTGTTGTTCAGAAAGAGAAACCTTTCTGTATGCAAAGGCTATCAAAGTAGCCAATCCCGTGTCAGGATGGTTTATGATGCCTTCCTAGTCGGTGTATCCCTGAAAATGATAAGGAAGGACCCCACACTGCTCCACCAGACACGGGAATGCATTTGTCTCATTTCTGTCCAGTGTGCTCCCATCTTTCTTGACAGGCAAGGTAGCTTAAGCTGGGTCTAGACATGTCTGAACCAGTCTGATACCCACAGGGTATCTCCCTTCCCAGGACCTAATTACCACAGGATCAAGGGGCTTTGCAGAGGACAGCTTGTCCCAAGAAGAAGCAACACCGAAGGGAGCATCTGTCTCATTTGAGGACAAAGGTAAGAACAGAGGGAAGGCAGACGCATTTCCGAGAACAGCTCTGGGGCGCCCAGTGGAGTCAGAAAGCAAGTGAGCTGTAACAGGAGAGGGGGTGAAAATTGAATCAAAGGCTTTCGCTGTAGTGTCCGAGGAGCAGTGAGACACAAGCCACTGGGGCAGGGTGCTTGGCTGGGAACAAAGAAGATGACACCAGAGGCTTCAGAAGATACTGCCTAAGGGCCCGGTCTACTTGCCTTGGTTTTGGAAAAACAACTTCCCATTCTGAGCTTCTTCCCTGACGCATTCATTCATTTGTTCATTCATTCATTCATTCGTTCATTCATTCATTCGTTCATTCATTCATTCAATATGTTTATTGGATGTCTGGGGTTTGTTTTTGTTTTTTCGTTTTTGTTTTTTAGTATAGAATAGAGTTTATTCAAGGCATGGGCAGGGGAGTTGAGAGGGTAGTACAGACAGAGAAAGGCAGAGAGGGAGGGGAGGGGAGAGGTTGGCCATTAGCACGTGGAGAGAGGGGAGGAAGGGGTGAGAGGACAGAGCGGGAGCAAGAAGACAAGAGCCAGAGCTATTGAATGTCCTTTATGTGCCAACTTAGGCCTCAATACATTTCGTGCAGAAAATCAGCACCGTCCACACACAAGCAAGAGTCTGCAGAAATATTCCTGGGCATTTGCTTGCACAACCACATGGGGTCTGGAATCCCTTGCAGGGCAGGAGCCAAGGGATCCAATCTGCTCCCATCGTTATAATCGCTCTCTCTCTCTCTCTCTCTCTCTCTCTCTCTCTCTCTCTCTCTCTCTCTGTCTCTCTCTCTCTCTGTGTGTGTGTGTGTGTGTGTGTGTGTGTGTTGTATGTCTGCAGGTAGGTGGATGCCCATGTGTGCACATACTTGAAGCACTGCTCCTCTCTGTCTGCTTTTGTGGCTTGTACTAACTAGCCCATATTACTCATCTGTAAAGTAAAAAAGCCAAATTCAGTTGGCTCTCAAGATCCCCCATTTTATTTAAACTTCCACAAATGAGAACTCTCAGTCCTTATAATAAGCAAGATGAATTATGAAACAGGCGTTTTAAAAGCTGTTTGTATTGCTTTGCAATTTTTAGTTTCTGCAATTATGTGCAACTCTAATTGCTTGCTTTGACCCCTCTTTGTGGCATGATTAGAAGCTCACCTTCAACTCCTTAGTCCCACATGGATTCACAAGTTGAAAAATAATAGCTAACCTGGGTTTTCAAAGTGAATTCCTCTGCTTTTTAAGGATTAAAAGATTAAAAATATTTTTAAACCATGCATGGGCTGATAGGTACATTTTTCACCGATAGCTTCCAGTTTTCGGCCTTTGGTTTTATAAATAGGGCTGTGTGGTGTCAGAACTGAGATCCAGCCATATCTACCGTCTTTGAGTCAGTCACCAAACTTCCCTGGAAGGGAAGCTTCCTTAATGTATGTTAGTATTTTAAGATTCAGTACTCCTCCTGCCCATGACAGTGTGACTGTTTAAGCGCTGTGTGTCATGAATGGATATGCTGGCTCATGAATCTGCTTCTGTTTTTGCACTCAAGGCTAGAGAGGATGCCTGTGTCCTTTTGGTTAGGACACAGGGAGGTTCTGAAGGAGCACTAAGAACTCAATTTAGTTCCTTTGGATTAGAAGCAACTGGGAAACAGTAGGAAGCCAAGTACCTATTAAACTAAAATATGCCCTACTGCTAGAAAGCTGAAAAATGGCTACCCTATCAGCATCTGGCCATAGCAGCAGCCTTCTACTATGCCTTCCCAGATGCAGGCCAAAGGTCATGCTGAAGGGAGAAGCTGGCTGCAAAATGGCCTATGCCAGAACCTGACTAAGGACCTCTCCTCATGGAAGCATCACCAACGAACAGCTGCCACCCAGTGTACCCCATGAGGGTGTGCCCCAGGTACACTCGCCTGACTCAGCAGCTCTAGGAAGCTGAAATAAAGAGGAAACCTGACTCTACCTGCAAACAGACCCCAGGTACTGAGAGAAGTCCCGGCTACTGTTAGCCCTATGATGCCTTTGTAAGAATTCAAAAGCTGGCCCTCCTCTGGGCCCACATGGCAGCATCAGGGCATGTGGATTTGGTGAACAGAAGATAAGTTGGATTCAGCCCCATTTGTCTGCTCTGCTGCTCAAACACAGCTGTGGCTGGCTGGGAGCTCCCATTTGTGAGCTGAGGAGAAGGCCTGGAATGCTCCTTCGTACTCTTGGCATCAATGTTGCAAGTCTTGTGACTGTGTTATCTAATATGGTATACACTAGCCACAGGTAACATTTAAGTTTTCACGGAAATCAAATAAAAATCAAACCCCTGTCTTCTGGTCTCATTAGCTTCATGTTAAGTAGTTTTTCAATACCCACCTGTGGCTTGTGGCTATTCTACAGAATGTCATATCTGCCGTTATCTGCCATTCAGCTGGGTTAAACCTGTGAGTCCCGCCCAGCTTACCTTCGCCCTCTCCAGGCTCTCTCATGGACCTCAGCCTCCAACCCTTTGGACCACTCGTGCATTCCCAAAAATTTGGGTCAAACCCCATTGTCACTCTTGAGGTTGACTCTGTTCCCTCTTGTTAAAATGTCTTTCCTCCACCCATAAGTGTCCATTCAGTCAAATCCTGCTCACTCTTCTAGCTTCAGATCAAATGACAGCTCCTAAGTCCCCGGCCATTCGACGTCGAGCATTCCCAAAGCTGCACCTGTCACGGCACCTTTCGCATTAGGTCAAGTTAGTTGTGGGCCTGTGTTGGCTGCACTGTTCACTGGTGTCTGTGGGCCAGCAGCTGTCTTAATGCTCTCGGTGTAAAGAAGGCCTTTAGCTGTACCTTGAATGGGGAAAGTCCTTCCCCGCAACCTCTCCCATCCTGGGAATCTGGGGATGGAGCCCAGGGCCTTGCACATGTCACATAAGCATGCTACTCAGCCTCTTGGTGGCTCCTAGTGTGATGCTATTTTTAAGACCATGAGTCATTCCTAATGATTTACTTGTTAGTCTCTCAAAAATATAATATTTTTCATTACAACATCTTAGATACTATGTGCCCGGGACCTCTCTGAGCACTAATGGTAATTTTCCCAGATCTCCTCTAAGTAAACAGAGAGTCAGGGATGAGCAGTTCCAAGGTGGCTCAGCTAGGAAATGACAGAGTAGCATTGGACAGGGAACACACCAAGCCCAGGTCCCAGCCCCTGGGCGCCTCTTCCTTTGGGACGTGGACTGTGGACATGCAATGTAGCTCCTCTGCTTACCTCAAGCAGGACATGGGGCTCAGCTGGGCGGTGGTTCGGGGCAGCTGCCCTCTGAGTACATAGACATATTCACCCCCTTCACTCCAAGAGGAAGCCAGGGCTGCTGAGGACTCTAAGTCTTCACATCCTCCGTTCCTGCTATTTCCTTTTCTCCCCAGCCGAAAACACAGCCAACAGCCACTCACTTCTTTCAGCTTGGATACTTCAGAAGGCAAGACTGACTCCCATTGGAGAGCCCACGATTCCCTGACATTCCCCCCTTGCCTCGGCTTCAGATAAAATGCTTTTTATCTTTCTTTTTTGTCCTTAACCCCAAAGTTTCTGTACTAGGGTTGGGTGAGCTATTTTATGATGATATTAAAAAAAATCCCCCCCTTTCCTCAAGAGGCTTTTAGCTTGAGAGTCAGAGCTGACTCTGGTTGTCTGGTTTCAAAGTTCCTTCCTAGAAACAGAGACATTTGGCACTCAAAACCTGTTTTTTGTTTTTGTTTTTGTTTTTGTTTTTTAAAGGAGTGGGCGTGTTTGGCTGAGGAAGCCCAAGCTCCCAGGCACATTGTGGCCCTCTATGTCCTGCTGTTGCACAGGATTGGGGTCAGTGTTGAGGGGTAACAGCAATGTCTGCCAAAGTGTCTGTGATTTCCTTCCAATCAACTCAGTTGCCCTTTCTGTTCTTGCCTCTCCTATTTGATTTATTATTATTATTATTATTATTATTATTATTATTATTATGAATTATAATATCTGGCATTGTGTGGTCCCACTGGGGGACTGGCCCAGGAAATGTTTTCATGTAGTTTCTGATGTCCACTGACCACATATGTCAGCGCCCCACCCAACACAAAGGGAATTTCTCTGTTAAATGTTTTGAGGCCAGACTATTGAGTACCAGGGGCAGAATCATGAGCCAAAACCTGAACTTGAGGAGCGGAACATCTTTATTGAGAAGCCAGGCCAGCCTGCAAGAAGGCTCGGCAGGGAAAGGTTGGCATTCCATGCCTCATGGTAGAACCAACAATGCCTCAAAGTTGTCCTTTGACCTTCATGTGTGCACCATGGCTTGTATATACCTCACACATGACTATCACCAACACACATACACACACGTGCATGCACAAGCACACACTACCACCACCACCACCACCACCACCATCACCACCACCACCACCACCACCACCACCACCACCATTATCATCATCATCTTTCTCTCTGGCTTTGCTTACCTTCAGGCCTCCTGCCCTTGTCCTTCTGGCCTTGGCCACCTGACTCTGAACCCTTGTGCTTCTGGCCTGACTTTCTCCCTGTCAGTGATGCTGGCGTGAGTGTCATCTCTAGGTTGGGACCAACCTGACAATGTAATGATAATCCTATGATGCTTCTGCTTTGAGTTGGTATGACCACATGGGACTGTGGGACTGTCCCCTGGCTCTCTTTGAGCCCTTGTGAAATTCTGGCCTCTACTGAAACTATGAACCTTATTCAGGGAGGCTGTGAGCACAGCCCCTAGAGGCAGGCTGGCTGTGAGTGAACTCTAGTGATGTGGCCTTCTTTTATGGACATATTATTTCTCCATGACTCTGTTCTGTCATCTAGAAAAGGCCCTTAAAAATATAGCCCCATCTCTTGGCATTGCTGTGAGGACTGCCTGCAGGAAGAAGTGTAAACAGCGCCTATAACATAAAAAGGGCTGAATAAATAATAAATATCACTTGTTGGTATCTCTACCCATGCTTTCGTTATTCCCCAGATAAAAAAAAAACAAGTATCTTCCTTTTTCCTGAGCTCTGGGAAGTTTTTCAAAAATGCTTTCCAGGAAGAGCCAACCACTGATGTGTTGTGAATCCCCCCAACACTGATGACAAAAGGCCCTGCCCACGTCAATGACCTTAGAAAGAAATAGTTCATGACCCCTTCCGTGGGCCTCTGAAGAGCCCCCACTAACTCCAGTGTGCTTCCAGCAGACTCAGGATGCTTTCTGTCCCTAAGCGTCAGGACCACACCCTCATCAGTTATGGCCGCATATCCATTAAAGTGATCTCACTGTCAGATCTATAAGCTTGAAAAAAAGAAAAGCCAGGTATGGTGGTGCATACCTTTAATCCTAGCACTTTGGAGGTTGAGGCAAATGGGTCTCTGTGAGTTCTAGGCCAGCCTGATCTATGTTGCAAGTTGCAGGCCAGGCAGAGTCATGGAACGAGAGTCTGTCTCAAGAAAAATAAATATCTAAACACCTGTGTTAAACATGTGCCACACGGCCAGACGAGGTTCAAAACTCACGGGAGCCTGAGGGGACTCTGACTCCCCTCTAAGATCAGCCTAGAAAGTGCTGAATCCCCACGAGTTTCCAGGCCCAGTTAAGACACAGCAGGGCTGGGCAATTGAGGCTGAGGTACAGAGAGAGAAAAGACTAGGAACAGCATCGTGAGACCAGGCAGACGGAACCACTTCTCTCAAGAACCTCACGATTAAATCAAAGGGAGTGTAAGAAAAATCCAAACTTGGCATAGATGACAATAACCAAAGAGCAAAGTGAACAGTGCAGGAGACTGTGTGTAGGGCACCTCAGACACGCACACACACCTCACCTCACCTCACACACACACCACAGTATACACCTCACACCAAACACACACACACACCCCACACACACACAGACACACACACACACCCCTCATATCACACACACACCACAGTATACACCTCACAAAACACACACACACACACACACACACCCCTCTTCACTCTTCACTCTTCTTAACACACACACACACACACACACACACACACACACACACACACACACACACACACCCCCCTCATATCACACACACACCACAGTATACACCTCACATCACATATACACATCATACCACATACCTCACACCACACACACACACACACACACACACACATCTCACACCACACACACACCACAGTGCACACCTCACACCACACACACCTAACACACCACACCTCACACTATACACACACCACAACACACGCCTTACCACGCTGCACAGCTCACACCACACACCTCACACTATACACACCACACTGCACACCTACACCACACTGCACACCTACACCACACTGCACACCTACACCACATACACACCACACTAAAGTAAATTTTTGCTTTTACCTACTTGCCATGGAAGAACCAAGACGAGGCAGGAAAACACTGAAGCTGATCCTACTGGAAGAGACAGATCCTGAAGATAATCACAGTGACAACCCCAAACTCTTTTGAGGATCTTCATTCCTAGGACAGGTAGCAAAAATATCCATGTCTATTAAATGTCTGTCACTCTTCCTCTTTTCTTTCTTCTCGCAGGCACTGAGGTTGAAAGCTTAGTTGCGCTGTATATTGGTTACATCAGGGTAATTTCTGAGACCACACCCCCAAACAAACAATGACTCAATACAATCGTTGATAACCTCTTGTGCCCATAATGGCACTCAGCCGGCAGAGAGGGCAGCCAGCCTTCCTCTGCAGGGTCACCCAAGGGTCCAGGATAATGAGGCCTACTGTCTTCAGCATGGCCATGAAGAAAGGAGCATGAAGGACAGAGGGTGTGAGGCTGCGGAGGGCCAAACTGTGAGTAATGCATGAAACTTCCAGTGCCAACAGACGCAGCCAATGCGAGGGAATCGGAAACGCAGTGCGTGGCCCTGGGACGACGGAATCAGCACGGATAGCCTGAGCACTGACTGCCAGTCGTTACACTAGGTGATGTCTCTTTTCTGAATTTCAAGGGTGGGTTGAGCTTTCCACGTGTTGGCTTTTTCTTGGGAGCATTGAGATGCCCAGTAGGCTTGAAGCTGTGAATGTGCCATGGAGGGCCCAGCTCTCTCACTGTGTGCATTCAGGTGCGTCCTCAAAGGTAGTAAGAAGAGAGGTAGAGTCGAGGAGATGAGAAACAGTGGAGTTTGCTAAAAAGAACGTATTATTTATAAGATCAGACAGTTTCCTTATAATTGAGAATGAAGATGACAATAATAACAATAACAATAATAATAATTACCATCATCTCCACCATCATCATCACCATCATCATCACCACCATCACCATCATCATCCCTAGAAATCTACTTCTCTTAAGATCTTTTGCATGGCTACTCATTTTAGTTCTGCAGATACACAAATGCCACAGAGGGGACGTTGGAAGAAGTAGAAACATCTGGGGTAACACCTGCCTTTTACTTTACCATTTGGAAGGGAGAGGCAAGAGGATTGTTTGAGGCCAGCCTGGGCTAAGTGTTAGGCCATCAGGGCAACATAGCAAGATCCTGTCAAAAAAGATAGGATGTTGGGAGCGATGCCCTTGAAGCCCTCCATTATTAATGTTATTATTATGGTTAGAATTAAGTATGACTGGGTTCATGGAAAATCCCCAGCCAGCTGCAGAAGATTAATACAAATCTGGTGGTCAAGATGAATAATAATATGATAATGTTCTCCTGCTGACTAATATGACAAACCTGTGACCTTTCTGACATCTGTCAACATCAGCCGATTCCCTGACCACACAAATACTGTGTCCTTGGCCTGCATAAATGTTTCACACTTCCCCCTCCCTCTGTTACCCATGTTATGGTATAAATTCAGCCTTGGGATTAAATTGTCGCCTTGATCAGACTCTTGTCTTGGCGTCCTTCTTCGCATCCCTTGTTCCCCATTCTCTTCCAGGTACCCCCATCCCCGTCTCGTACAAAAGGATGGAAGGAAGGAAGGAAGGAAGGAAGGAAGGAAGGAAGGAAGGAAGGGAGGGGATAAGGAGGAAGGAAGATGAAGGAGGAAGAGGTGTGGGAGCTACAACCAGCAAGTCCAGATGCCCTTTTCTATTAACTAAACCCCAAGGCTTCTGCCTGCCCTCTGGCCTGTCACATTAGGGGGCTGCTTCGCTATTCTCAGACTATCCCCTCCTCAGCCCTGACCCCTGCTGTCCCCTCCAGGACAGAAGATCAAGGACTATCTTGTTTTCTCCACTTACCACAGCACCTGTGCCCACCCAGAGTCTCCACCAGCATCAACAGTTAAGAAATCTGTGCACTCGGGCTGGAGAGATGGCTCAGTGGTTAAGAGCACTGACTGCTCTTCCAGAGGTCCTGAGTTCAAATCCCAGCAACCACATGGTGGCTTACAACCATCTTTAATGAGATCTGATGCCCTCTTCTGATGTGTCTGAAGACAGCTACAGTGTACTCATTTAAAAAAAAAAATCTGTACACTCAACTTTCTGCCTACCTTATTCACATGACAATGAATTTACATAACATTGGCACTGTAAGCAAGGCCCTTTCCTTTCCTACTATTGCAGTGGGTCTCTCGTAGGACATTGGCATTTGGAATATGGCAGAACAGGTTTGGATATGATTCTTTTTAATGATACAGTGGATTCCCAGTGTCTGTAGTAACAAGTCACTTGTTGGCACCATCACTAGGCCCTTACAGATGGAAACTGGGTGATATCCACATAATGAGCCAAACTGAGAGAGAGAGAGAGAGAGAGAGAGAGAGAGAGAGAGAGAGACAGACAGAGACAGAGACAGACAAACGGCGAGCAGGAGGGAGGGAGGGGATGAGGGAGGGAGGGAGGGGATGAGGGAGGGTGGGAGGGAGGAACACGGGGCTGCTTAGCACAGAATGCTGCACACACAAAATACAGATGCTCAAGTGCCATGGAGAGGCAACGTAAGGAGATGAGGATGACCCCTGCCCTTTTCTTTCCATTTGAAGGCAAGAGGATGGCGGTGAGCTTGAGGTGCTTCCTAGCAAGTATTGGGCTATCAGAGCAACATCTCAAGGCCTAGATGAAAGAAGTGGGGGCTACAACCAGCGGGTACAGACACCATTTCCCATTACCCAACTCCAAGGTGCACGGACCACAGCATCTTCTGTGGCTTGTTTCTAACCTGTGCATGTTTTGCCTGATTTGCTGTGGCCTCAAGGGCAAACCTTGCACAATGCCTCCCATCGGCTCTTCCCATGATACCATCAATTCCAGGGTAGCACCAACAATTAATTCCAACAATGAGAAAGATGTTATTCAACCAGATCTCCCTTCCTGTTCTCCAATCCACAGAACACCTGGGCGGCTGGAGACTTGCGTTTCTGTGAGTGAGTGGAAGTGTGTGTATGCACTTAGCCTAATTAAAACTAGGTGTAACATACCCATGAGAAAAACTCTGTGGGGAGAAAATATCAAAACAATTTAAATAGTGCTGTATCATATGTAGCAGATGTGCAGCTTGGTCTTCACGTGGATCCTGAAAAACCAGAGTCAGGAATATCCCAAAAGCTCTAGCCTATATGTGGGATACGATCTTCTAGCTGGGCTGCCTTGTCTGGCCTCAGTGGGAGAGGAAGCACCTAGCCTCACAGAGACTTGAAGTGTCAGGGCGGGAGGGGGGATATCCAAGGGGGCCCCCATCTGCTCAGAAGAGAAGGGGAGGGGAGCTGGGGGAAGGATCGTGGGAGGGGTGACCAGGATAAGGGCAGTGAGTGAGATGTAAAATGAGTAAGTACAAAATAAACTTAAATTAAAAAATTTACACAGACAAAAAAAGATCGGTGCATGAAGACTGATATCAGCAAAAGCTGTGTCTTTGACATAACTCCTTTTCCTCACTGTATTATGTTTTCACAGCTTCAGTAACTGGAGTTCATAGCACTGACTTGAGATTGGTCCACCATACAAAGCATTTTATCAGTGCTGCCGTGTTTGCTCTGCTACTGTACAGCGGGCATGGCTCTGCACCCTGCAAGAACAAAATGAACCAAGCGGTCATGTTTCCTTCCTTCCGAGGGACTCTACTCACAGGGGGCAAACAAGTCATCAGCAGGAAGCTATCCAGCTTCGTTCATTGATGCAGTCAATTCGCTTATTAAAGAACCTACTATGTGCCTGAAATGTGGATCAGCATCACACAGGGCAAGCCCAGATTTGCATTCGAGTGGACTGCAAATGTGTTTATTTCTAGTTGCTGTGAGGGAAAACTACTGGCGCCCGGACCTACTCTAAAGGGTCAGAAAAGAATGCCCCAAGGAAGTGACAGCAACTGCCCTTGTCACTGTCACAGAGGCTTTGTCATTAAGCCTGACCATGGCAGAAGCACCCGACCTGACTTGGTTCCCGCGGATGCTTCCTGCAGGGTAGCTGCTGCCCAGCAGAGTCTCTGCCACTGTTTGGTTGGTGGCACCTAGATTTGAGGCTGGCAGTGTTAAGGACACTTTGGGACCGTGTGTCCATTAGTAGTCTCTGACCACTCTGAAGTCCTGAAATCTCAAGGCTGTCTGTTCCTAGCACCACAGACAGTAACTAATGGGCAAAGAACAGGAGTGAAGAAGACGAATCCTGCCCGAGCCTGGAGGCCTCTGCTCCACTGCGCAGAGGACACTCGATTGCTAGCACGCTCCCGGACTGCAAAGCTCGGGTCACCAGCCTGAACCGCTAAATGCACATCATGCCCGTCCACTCGGAAATGGCTGAAGGCACTTAAATGGAACTCCCAACCTTTGTCCTCAGCCTCGAGACCACAGGTAAGTATTTGGGTCTGTCTTGTATCGATCATGCCTCCCACTGGCACCAGGAAAAATGCCGTGAAGCGAGTCAACTTTCCAGTGACACGGGAAGTCATTCTCCTAATCCGCTCTCGCTGGACAATCAGGTTGACAAAAACCATTAAGTTTTCTGAGATTAGAAATTCCCTGTCAGAGGGAGCCGTGTAGAGAGTTTTCCACTCCATTACACCCAGGACAATAACCAGAGGCCAAGTGACAGGAAAAGGCTGGGGTGTTTGTAAGTTTCCTGTGTCCTTGGGTAGAAGGAAATAAATTCACAAGTGTCTCCTTTTTGTAGGACAGGGGAATATATATTATCTCATTAATCAATGCAACGGTCTACACGGTGGGGGGCTGTGTATTGCATTTGACAGCAGAAGAAGCTGGGACTCAGCAAAATTGGGCCACTCTCAGAGATACCCAGGCAGGAGGCGATGGGACTGGGGACGTGTGCCCTGGGCTGAGGGGTACAGAGGCTGCTGACCCACTTCCTTCCAGACACATCTGTACCTTTACCACCCTTGAACTTGCTTCCCTTTGAAAGATGTCACCGTCCTGTAGCGGGTGGAAGCTGACTGGCTCAGCGGGTGAAACCACAGATTGGGGGCCTAAGGGACTCTCTGCCTCTTGCTAGGTGACTTCCAGCAAGTCCCTTTCCCTCCCAAGCTTCCTCTCCTTTTTCTTCTTATTCGTGAGGGGATAATAAGCCAGAGCTGGGAAGATGGCTAGGTTGACAAAGTGCCTTGCTGGCACTAATTTCAGATTACCAGCATCCCTGTGAGAGACAGGACTAGAGTCCTAGCTTTGGAAAGGTGGAAACAGGATTGGCCACCTATTTTAGTTAAACCAATGAGCTTCAGACTCAGTGAAAGACCCTGTCTCAAAAATGAACAGAAGGCTAGCGAGGCAGCGAGGCAGTTAGGAGCACTTGCTGCTTTTCCAGAGGACTCAAGTCCAGTTTCCAGCGCCCAAGCTGAACACCTCACAACCACTTGTGACTCCGGCTCCACAGGGATCTAACGCTCTCTTCTGGTCTCTTGTACACAGGTGGGAAACACTCTGTCACACACACACATCTATGTAGTTAATAAATAAATATTATTTTTTAAAAAATTAAGTGGGAGCCAGGGAGAGGTGGCTCAGCAGTTAAGAGCACTGGCTGGGTTCACTTCCCAACACTCAAGTCATGTGACTCACAACTGCCTGTAACTCCAGTGCCAAGGGGTCTGATTCCTTCTTCTGGCCTCCACAGCTACCTGTGCACACGGTGTGTGTGTGTGTGTGTGTGTGTGTGTGTGTGTGTGTGTGTGTGACACGCATTACATGTAAAATAAAAATAAATAAATCTTAAGAAAATAAAGCAGAGAAAAACAGAGGGAGGAGCCCAGCCTCCATCTGTGGTCTCCATGTCGATGCACATACATGTGAACACACATATGCACATACATGTGAACACACATATGCACATGTGCATACTTGTACTACACACACACATACCCATTAAAAACAAACTGAAATAAACACCATCTCATAGAGGCCGTGAGGATTAAGTGAGATCAGCCGAGAAGAGGAAGGCAGTCAGCATATTGACTGGCACGTGGCCGGTACTTTGAAGAGGAAAAACAGGGAGCCGTTGGTAATAGGAAGTGACTTTGCTAGTTACATTTTTACCATAATTTTATATAACCACATAACTGAACACTTGGAAAAATAAAAAAAAATCACCCATTACCCCAACTATCATTATCATAGTAATATATTCTCTCCATTATTTTAACCAGCAGACCTGTTTTCTCCACGTTTAATTATTTATTTTTGTATCATTGCACCCTGTTCTTTTTCACTCTGCATTATACTAAAACCATTCATTCATGTTCCCACCCCTTTGCTTTAATAAATGAACAATATTCCACAATGCGGTTGGGCCATCACCATCCACCCCATCACCACCTCATGGTGGAACCGTGTTTTCAGTTTCACTGTTAAACATTTTGCTTGGGCGGATTATTTTATGCACCTAGCATTTGCGTGTGTACCTTTGTCTCAGGCCAGATTGACGTGGCATGTTTCCAGGGCTGCTTACCCTAAAGGGCCAGAAGCCTCTGGAAGTCGAGAGTGGGTTCCCTACTATGATGTCTTTGTCATTCAGAGAGATCCAAGAGAGCCTGGTGCTGGTGGGATGGACACTTCTCCCTGTCTCTAGGGTCGCCATTATATCCAGAGGCATTTTCAGGAGCAGTTCAGTAACCAGGGTTCTATTAAAGTGTTTCCCAAGGAGTGTGTAGTAATTGGCCCTACGGCTAGCGAAGACTGACTTTTCATTATCCATCAACTGCAGGTTATTTGTAAACAAACTAAGAGGAGCAGAAATCGTTCAGGGCCAGAAATTAATGTAATAAAACACTGTGGGGAAAGAGACAAACCAAATGGTGGGGCATATTTTACAAAATTTCAACACATAAAAGGTCATAGTAACTTATTGTCTGTCATATTACCACAAATAGTCTAATGGAACAGAATAAATAGTACAGAATCAGAGCCACACACATGTCTGCTTTGTATCAGAAGTATCCCTGAACAGCAGTAGGAACAGAGTGGTCATCTAATAAATGATATTGGAAAAAATCAATATTGATTAAACAGAATCAGACCCCTCACTCATATCATATACAAAACTCATCTCCGTGTAATCTAAGACCTGAAAATATAGTAATGGAACTTTTTTTTTTTTTTTATTAACTTGAGTATTTCTTATATACATTTCGAGTGTTATTCCTTTCCGGTTTCCAGGCAAACATCCCCCTCCCCCTCCCCTTCCTTATGGGTGTTCCCCTCCCCATCCTCCCCCCCTTGCCGCCCTCCCCCCAACAATCCTAGTTCACTGGGGGTTCAGTCTTAGCAGGGACCCAGGGCCCCCCTTCCACTGGTGCTCTTACTAGGATATTCATTGCTACCTATGAGGTCAGAGTCAGGGTCAGTCCATGTATAGTCTTTAGGTAGTGGCTTAGTCCTGGAAGCTCTGGTTGCTTGGCATTGTTGTACATATGGGGTCTGAGCCCCTTCAAGCTCTTCAGTTCTTTCTCTGATTCCTTCAATGGGGTCCTATTCTCAAATCAGTGGTTTGCTGCTGGCATACGCCTCTGTGTTTGCTGTATTCTGGCTGTGTCTCTCGGGAGAGATCTACATCCGGCTCCTATCTGCCTGCACTTCTTTGCTTCATCCATCTTGTCTAATTGGATGGCTGTATATGCATGGGCCACATGTGGGGCAGGCTCTGAATGGGTGTTCCTTCTATGTCTGTTTTAATCTTTACCTCTCTATTCCCTGCCAAGGGTATTCTTGTTCCCCTTTTAAAGAAGGAGTGAAGCATTCACATTTTGATCATCCGTCTTGAGTTTCATTTGTTCTAGGCATCTAGGGTAATTCAAGCATTTGGGCTAATAGCCACTTATCAATGAATGCATACCGTGTGTGTTTTTCTGTGATTGGGTTACCTCACTCAGGATGATATTTTCCAGTTCCATCCATTTGCCTATGAATTTCATAAAGTCATTGTTTTTGATAGCTGAGTAATATTCCATTTTGTAAATGTACCACATTTTCTGTATCCATTCCTCTGTTGAAGGGCATCTGCGTTCTTTCCAGCTTCTGGCTATTATAAATAAGGCTGCGATGAACATAGTGGAGCACGTGTCTTTTTTATATGTTGGGGCATCTTGTGGGTATATGCCCAAGAGAGGTATAGCTGGATCCTCAGGCAGTTCAATGTCCAATTTTCTGAGGAACCTCCAGACTGATTTCCAGAATGGTTGTACCAGTCTGCAACCCCACCAACAATGGAGGAGTGTTCCTCTTTCTCCACATCCTCGCCAGCATCTGCTGTCACCGGAGTTTTTGATCTTTGCCAAGTAATGGAACTTTTAAACGATAATATTGGGCAACGTTGTCATGATCTCCACATGAGGAGTGTGTGTATTTGTGTGTGTGTGCTTGTGTGTGTGCGCGTATATGTGTACGTGTGTGTGTATATGTATATGTGTGTGTCTGTGTGTGTGTTTGTGTGTGTGTCTGTGTGTGTGTTTGTGTGTGTGTCTGTGTGTGTGTTTGTGTGTGTGTCTGTGCGTGTGTGTTTGGTGCTTGTGGAGGGTTCAAATGTAGGCTTACACCAGAGGTCAACCTTGGGCATTATTTCTTAGTAGCTGTGCACCTTATTTTTTGAGACAAAGTCTCTCACTGGGACTTAGGGTTCGTCAGTTAGGATAACTGACTGGCAGTGAGTCCCAGAGATTCCCGTTTCTGTCTTCCCAGTGCTTGGTTTGCAAAAGTGCAAGAGCTGGGCTTTTGCACAAAAAAGCTGGGACTTGAACTCAGATCCTTATGAGAACTTTACCAGTCCGCAGGAAAGAGTTATTAAATAGCACATTAAAAAGTTTAATGTTGTTAAACTGACCAAGTGACTTCGTGAGTAGCAGCAGCAAGCCTGACAAGCTGAGTTCGATCCCAGGGCCCCACATGGAAAGAGAAGAAACTGACTGCAACAAGTTAACCTCTGACAGCCGCATGTGCATGTGCAAGCAGCACCCTCCCTCCACAGCCCACCCATAAAATAAAATCAAATAAAAAATGTAATTCTTTATTTTTAAAGCAGTTTTATGTCGACCACATTAAAATTAAAAACTCCTCCTTTTCAAAAGACATCAGGAAGAGCCAAGCACCAGAGAGAAGACACATGAAATATTGGCATGTGAATGAAAAAAATTGTACCCAGAGTACACGAAGGGTGGGTCAGTACAAAGGAGCTAAGGGACTGGAGCGGTGCCAGGTGGTGGCAAGCACATGCTGCTCTTGCAGAGTTCTGTTCCCAGCACCCACTCTGAGCTGCTCGCAACCACCTGTAACCACCTCCAGGGAGATCCAGTGCCTCTGATCTCCAAGGTACCAGGACCCATGTGCATGCACATGCATGTGCGCATGCGCGCACGTGCACACACACACACACACACACACACACACACACACACACACTGTGTATGCTGCTGCTGCTGTTGGGGACATATAAAGCAGGAGCCATCACCTTGAGAGACCGACAGTGCCTGCTAACCATGAGGCTGATGCCCGCCCACAGTGCAGTTCCACTCCCAAACTCACGTTCTAAGTCCAGCCCTGGGAAAAAAATTTCTGTAAAAAATCGAAAAGAATTTTAGGTTTTGGTGAGGGGATGTAGGGTCTCTGCTCAGCTCTGCTTAGCATTAAATCGTGCAGAGACGATGTGTAAAAACAATTGACGTGACTTTTACTGTGTCATTTAGTTTTACTTATTGACACGGAAATGTGAATTTCATCTAATTTTCATGCGTGGTGAAATATTGTTCTTTGCCCCACCCCCAACCATTTAAAATTGTTTTTAAAATAAAACAAAGCCCAGCTGGGACTGGGGAAATGGCTTGGCAGAAATGAGCCCTCACTGTGCTTGCCTGAGAACCAGAGATCAACTCCCCAGGGCTTCAAAAGTGGGTGTGGTCATGAGTACATCTATAAGCCCAGCACTGGTGGGGAGGGGGGTGGTCAGAGAATGGAGGCAGGAGGATCACTGGGGTTGCAGGCTACTGCCTAACTCCAGCTTCAGTGAGAGAACCTGACTCAAGGGAATGTGGCAGAGCGTGATATATGAGCCCCTGTGGGCATATACCGCACACACGCTCACACACATGCACACACACGCACACGCACACACACACACACACGCACATGCACATGCACACGCACACAAAGCAATTGTTTCAGGTAGTAGTCAACCTAGGGCAGTCCCTGGTAGAGTCTTACCTGGCAGGTGCAGTCCCAGTACGGAAAAGGGGAAGGAAAAACAAACACCCTTAGCTCATGGATCATCTAAAGGCAGGTAGTAGCCAGGGCTAGCCTGCAGGCCACAGTTTGGAGTGCAGAAGAGACTTTATGGCCAAATAATCTGTTGGAAATGAAACTTCTGGATTCCAGACTGGACTTTCTAAGTCAGACTCCCTAGGGAGACAGGACGTGCGTCTGCTTCTCAGCAGGATGACTAGCTATTTTCATGCTCACTGAAGAAGGAGGATCACAGTGGTAGAAAAAGCCACACGTGTGTGCACACGGATGTTCACAGGAGTCTGATTTGTAATAAACTCAAAACGAAAATCCCTCCACGTCCAGGAATAGTAAAGTGTGCAAAAGCAGTGAAATAAGTAAACAGAAGAATAGTTGCAAGCAGAGATGAACAAAATGGAACGTTGTGCATGTAGCAGAATATTTCAAAGATAATCCTGACTACTAAACTGGACCTCAGACTCCAGGGTTCTGCACAATATAAGGTTCAAAAGCAAATGAACTTAACTTCATTGCTTATTAAAAGTTATCTTCGTTAAGTTAGGATCCCTATCTTTGAAGGCAAAAAAGATTGTCTGTGGGGAAGCACACTGGAACTTCTAGAGAGTTCACAATGCCCTGCTTCTGACCCTTGTGGTTCTTGTACATGTGTTCATCTTGTGGGTGTTATTAAAGTGTACACTTATGATTCCTGTGCCTGCCTCTCTCTCTCTCTCTCTCTCTCTCTCTCTCTCTCTCTCTCTCTCTCTCTCTCTCTCTCTCCCCCACCTCTGCGTATGTGTGTATGTTTCACAATAAAATATTTTAAAAGAAAAACAACTGCCAGGAGGAACCACGTTCCGCTCGAACCCTGCATGTGGAACCTGCCAGATCCACTTCACACCTTCACTTCCTGCTTGGCCGATTCCCCATAGCCCACCCAACTGCAAGTTCGAATTTATAGGCCAACTGAGCCCAGATGGTTTCCTGTGATAGCTGCTAGGGGCATAATAATGAATGCGCGTCTCCCCGCGCGTTCCCGAATGCGTTTTGGCAGGATTTTTACTGCAGGCAGTAAAGCCTTGTTACGAACTCCCTCGCCGTCTCAGGGGCTTGGCCACATTGCAGTACGGCCACGCTGTCTCTTGTTCCAGGCAGCCTGTCATCCCCGTCCCACACAGCATCCTTGAGCTGGCTTTTCCTCCATTTTCCTATGAGGCTGTTTGATTGATTGTTACTAATAATCATTGCATTTCAGAACCCTGATTCCTGTCCTCACAGCTGCAACTTCCTCTTCCCACTAATTGGAAAAACATCCTCCGGGAAATGGGGCATCTTTATTGAGTCAATCTTTGGCGATGACTACTTTGTCAACTGGCAGGATGAAGCTCACAGCAGGAAGGTGACGCACTGAAACGTCCCCCACGCACAGGTCCCAGGCATTAGTCCAAGCAGCTAGGCTGACCCAACAGATATCCAGAGACCCACGTGTAGAAACTAAGAGTCACACCAGGGAGTGGTCTGTTAGGTCAGTCCAGGGTCCAAAGTTGTCCTGACTAATGGCGCCCTAGTTTTCATCCCTTTCTTGCTTATTAACAGTTACACACAGTATAGATACACATTTCCCACGTTAAGGCCACATTTCCCAGACTCTTTTTTTTTTTATCGTGTCAAGCCAGGAGAGGAAGAGGAGAGAGAGAGAGAGAGAGAGAGAGAGAGAGAGAGAGAGAGAGAGCAGAAGAGAGAGAGAGAGTCCCAGACTCTCTTGAAGTTAGATGTGGTTGTGACTAGATTCTGACTAACAAGAATGCGAGCAGAAGTAGCATATGGAACTTGCAGAACGCTCCTCAAAGGAAGCCCGTATCCCTTCTCCTTGTTTCCTCCCTCGTTGGAGCTTTAGCATCTGCTTTGGACAAGGCAGCCTTGGGACTGGAGTTCAGGCTGGTAGACAGGCAAACGTCCTGAATTTGTGCAGAGGAGAAATAAACTCGCTTGTTTAAACTGTGCTTGGGGAGGCACTGGGTCATTTGTAGTGAACCCAATCTTCACTGATTGGGTTATAAAACCTTTTATAAAAGTAAAGAAGTGGGAAGAACCCCAGTGGTTTTTAAAAGAGTGCCTACCACATGATTGGCCATGACATATGCTCTGATCTATTGTGAATATTGTGACAGAAAATCGTCTCTATTCTCAAGAACTGTTGACAGAGGACTCATGAAGCATAAATAGACAGACGCCTATGACACGTAATTAGTGAAGCCATATAGGCTGAGAGGTTTTAAGACTATTTTAATGAGATGGAGAAAATGTTGATGACATGTTGCTGAAACAGTGGGTTATTAATGATCACATACAGTGAGTCCAATTTGTAAAAACAGTATGCACATAGAAGTACACGAATGCACATACACACGTGTATACACACACTCCTTCACATATACACATTCTCACATACACAGATGTACACACACACTCACACAAACTCACAAACAGTCTTACACACACTTTCTCATATACACATACATTCTCTCTCCCTCTCTCTCCCCCCCCCTCTTTCTCTCTCTCGCTCACACACACACACACATACACACACACAAATACACACATGCACGCATATTATTTTGCATATGAAACTAACATACCTTGAACAGCTTGCAGAATGCCAGCATTTAATGGTCCCCGAGTGACCATTACAAGATAGCAGGGCTATTTTTTCTATACTTTCTAGATGTTCTCCAGTAAGTGTTATTATTTATATAACAAAGAAGGGATATCATTGTGCAGCACGGTGAAATGCGGAGTGGAAGATCAAGGCAAAGCTGTGTGGATTAGTTAATTTTGCTAGAATGGAAAGTAAGTTGTGCTGTCAAGTCTGAAAAATAAATTCAAGCAGGAGGCAAGAGCTCAGCAGGACAAAGCGTGCCCGCTGATGCAATAGCGTGGCTGCTGTGGGGGTAACCAGTGCATTCTGATTGGATTTTAGACCTGCTCCACGAGAGGGAAACCATACCTGGTCATTGGAACCTAGCTAAAAAGCCCATGACCATAGAGATCGTGGACCACAGGGGGAAAAATCCTACTGTTTTTGATATGCTAAATGGCCATGTTGTCAAACTGCCTCCTTAACCCATATTATGTACCCATAGATTTCTGCTGCTATTAACATCGGTCAGAGAAGAGTCCGTTTGCAGTAGGCAGTCATTAATGCAGAGACTCATAATTGGTCAAGGAACTGAGAATGAATGAGTGTTGAATGCTCAATTCTGTATCAAGCCTCCATTTCTAGGCTCGGGGAACATCAAGGGAGATGAGGCAGGAAGACCGTATGTGCTGGAGACTCAGGAGAAGTGCTATGAAATGCTGTCCTCTGGGCATGATGTGCCCTTTGCTGGTATTAATTCACAGTAGCTGAGGTTACCTGCACAGCATCAAGCCAGTCAAAATTCCAGAATGGACAGGGAGCCTCACAGGCTGCACTCCTAGTTCAGGAGCTATTGGCAATTAGGGGCTGCTGAGGAAGGGAGGGTCATTCTTCTTTGGGAGCAGGGCCTCTAGTAGGTTACCCCATGCTCCAGTGGACATCCCACCCACAAGCATATGGGCAGCAATAATTGGACTCAGTGGGTTATTTTTAAAAAATGCAAGAAGTCACAGAGTTGGGAGGGAGACATGTTGAGGAGAACAGAAAAAGGAGGTAGGGGATAAATATGATCAAAATATATTGGGTACAGGTATAAAACTCTCAAATAATAAATTTAAAATATTATGTTTTTTAAAAGAGGTGGGATTTGGCATCTCCCCAGAGCCAAAGCTGGATCCGTCTGGCTCCTACCCCATGCACAGTCTGGAAGTGGGCAAAGAAGTTTGCCCCAGGCTTTGCTCTACATTTTTAGTGGGGCAGGGCCAACCAGCCAAGTTATTAAGCACTGCCCTATCACTCTTCCCATGGCTGCTCTCTGCTGGGCCGCCTGCCCCACCATTAAGGCAGCTGTTGTTGTTTTGCAGAGGCTAATTAACTCCACACTGCATGAAGCCAGACACTAATTGGCCCACTCACTTAATCAACTTTAATGTCTCTCTTCTGTTGGACACGACTGCTGCTTTCTGTTCCCCTGATCACAAGCAAATGCAGCTCCGAGGGAGCAGCAGCAGCCTCCAATGGGTGTGGGTAGCCTGGCCTTGGCCACTGCTTCCTGAGACTGGAGACACATTCTGACCCTTAGTAAGAGCAAAGGACAGAGCCATAGGCTCACGATCACTGGGGCATTGTGGGACCCAAGCTTATTGCTTTTTCTCTTCCAAGCATTGCATGATACTCTGAGTCATCAGACGGTTGGTTCCTCCAGAGAACTGGCCTCAGCTCTGTCTGCTCTGACCTGTAGTTAGGGCTCTAAAAGAAATCTAACCAATTGTTGCAACTGCCTGTCACTGAGTACACCACCCTCAAATACACACATTGTAGTAGACACTGAGTCAAGTGCTTTTCAACATAATAGGACACAAGAGGGTGCATAAACATTGTTTTGGTTTGTTTTTTATTTTTTTTTAACAAGGCCTTACTATGTATCCTAGGCTGACCTTGTGACCTCCTGCCTCTGCCTCCTGTATGCCAGGACTGAAGCGTCAGAGCCGCCCTTCTAACCTGACTTCTCTAAGGAGAATGGTAATAGTTACACTTGTGGTTGAAACGATCTGCATATTCCTGTAAGACCAGAGCCAAGAAGTATTACCTCATCCACTCCGGGAGGAGAGATGGACTTCCTAAGAATGGAAAGGGTGGCCTCGCTCCCAGTGTTCCCATCCTAATCACGAGAACCTGTCACCGAGTTATATTATTTGGCCAAAAGACCTGGTGATGTGATCAAACTAGAGCTGGAGATGGGAAGGAACTCTGGGTAATTACACGTTCCTTCTAAGAAGGCAAAAGAGGCGGAGCCAGGCAGAAAGCTGCAAGAACAGAATTCAGAGAGGAGAAGAAATGCTAACCTGTCGCCTCGGAAGACCGAGGGAAGGCCACGAGCTAAGGACTGCAAGAAGCCCCTACAAGTGAAAAAACAGCAGGAAATAAATTTCCTTTAGAAACCTCTAAAGCAGTGGCTCTCGACCTTCCCAATTTGCTACCTCTTAATACAGTTCTTCATGTTGTGGTGACCCCCGAACCATAAAATTATTTTGTTGCTACTTCACAACTGTAATTTTGCTACTGTTACAAATCATCATATAAATATCTCATATGCAGGATATCTGATATGGGGCTGGGAGCCACAAAGGGTCATGACCCACAGGTTGAGAACTGGGGCTCTAGAAAGACTATGCCTCTTGTTTTTAGAATTTTACTCTCCAGAATTATAGGAGAATGAATATACATTGCCTTAAGCTGTAAGGTAAGTGGAACTCTGTTTCGGTTTTTTTTTTACTTCATTTATTATTTATTTATTTATTTATTTATTTATTTATTTATTTTTTGAGGGCATCCAGGTGGCAGTCCAAGGAAAATTTGTGGGAGTTGACTCCCTTCTTTCGCCGTGTGAGTTTTGTGGGTCTCGAGAGATTGAACTCAAGTTGTCAGGCTTAGCAGAAAGTGTTTTTTCCCACTGATCCATCTTGCCAGCCCTGTTTAGTGGCAATTTGTAACAGGAGTCCTAGGAAGCAAATACTTTGTTACAGCCACACTAGAAAGCAAACATTTTAATAGCAGAGCCTACAGGCCTAAGAATATCCTAAGAATATCGGTAAGCAAGTCAAAGGGCACTTGGCCTCATTGGTAAGATCTGTGTTTCCTTGAGGTTCTGCATTCCAGCTCTGCGGACAGTAACTGTGTGAGACGGGGCATTACCCAGGTCTCTCCTCACAGTCTGTCCTCTGACCTCTTCCTAACCCATTCCATTCTATCTGCCCTCCTTACCATTCCTCTTTGTCCTTAAGCATCTAAAATCTCATGATAGCACTTGTGTGGGGAAACCACGTCTATCTGAAGATCACATCGAGCAAAACAGAATGAACCACAGAGCTTGTGGGGATGGGAACCTGGAAGGTAGTTTTGAGCAGGGCAGTTAAGCTCTGTGTTTGAATTCTGCCATCCTCACTTCCAGAATGTTTCTTTTTAATCTTCTATTTGAAGAGCTGCCATGAGCATGAAATGTCGTAATTCCTATCCCACAGCTAGCATAATGCCTGCCAGGATAAGGTGGCCACAGATAGTGGCAGTAATGAACCCAGTCTGGCCTCCTCTGAAGTCCACTCTACTCATCGTGTTCCTCAAGTTGTAATCCACATCTTGATTTCCTGAAAGGGACGGGGCCCACTCCAGAATTTCTGATTCAGGATGTCTGGGGGTAAGTCCTGAGCACCTGCATGAGGATGATTCAACTGTGGTCGGATGAAGTCTGGCCTATAAAGATTCATGCATTGCAGCCTTGGTATTTAGTGTACCAATAGGTGGTGGGTCTTTGAAGGTCCAGTGGAAGGTCACTTGGGACATCACACTCATAAGGGATTGAGGTCATACTCTTGGGTCTCTGAATAAAAATCTGAAACCTGAATAACTACCTTCCAGTTCCTGTCTGGTGATTGACCTCGTCTACATAGACTGCTGCCATGGACTTTGCTGAGTGTCATAGTTACCAGTAACTGTCAACCTGACACTGCATAGAGTCACCTAGGAAAGCCTAGCTGAAGGACTGCCTAGCTCAGCTGGCTTGTGGGCTTGTCTAAGGGGATCCATCTTGATTATTAGCTGATGTAGGAGGCCACTGTGGGTGGAACCATTCCCTAGGCAGGTGGTCTCGGGATATATGAGAAAGCTAGCTGAGCATGAGCATGAGAGCAAGCCAACAATTGGCATTCTCCATGATTTCTCCTTCAGATTCCTGCTTGAGTTACTTCCCTGGCTTCCCTTAATGATAGACCTGCAATATAAGGTAAATTAACCCTTTCCTCCCCAGGTTACTGTAGTCATAGTGATTTATCACAAGAACAGAATGAAACTGGAACATTGAGCTAATGTCAATGTTGTGTCTTGAATGTCTAGAAATGTGAGATAAATAAACTTCTCTTTATAAAGTAGACTACTTCTGGTATTTTGTTAAGCAACAGAAAACTGACAAATACACCAGGCATCGGGAATTCAGTTGACCCAGGGCCCCTCCTCTTAAGAGCTATAGACTTCTACTAAACTTGGTGCTGTCTTCTCTATTCTTCCCTGTGCCCAGTGCAATGCTTAACATATAATAAACCCTCTACACACATTTGTATAATTGGCATGTCTTCCCCTTGTCTCTCCAGAGCTTTACATGTTGGGAAGCTGCCCTTCTCCATAAAAGAATTCCATTCTCTATCTTTTTTATTGCTATCATATTTACTACAACTTGGTGCTGGCAATCTCCTCCTCATAGACTCCCTGTTTTCTCCTTGAATACCCTCCATTTCCCCAGTGAGCGTCTCTCCCCTCCATCTCAACCTTTTCCATTAACTCCATGCACTGCACAGCCTGTTCCAGGACATCAAACTTTAATTTAAACAGAAAATAATCAATAAGCTTAGCAAATTGCCCATGGCAACCTCTCCTGAGTGAATCAAAGGGTTTTATGGGTAATTTAAAGGGTGTCTTCACTCATCCCTCAAGGTAAGGCTTAGCACATTGACAAGAGCCCTTTCCTATCCTGACCCAGGAAGCTCTGGAAGAAAGGGAAGAAAAGGGACTTAGGTCCTGGCCTTGAGGGAGGAAGGTAAGGTATGTCTTTAGGATTAAAGATGCCTTTTAAAAAGTACTTGACATTTAATACTGAACCCTATGTGGGTTTTAAAAATGGACAACAGATATACTACCTGCAGAGTTTTAGTGAAAGAAGGTAATACCATAGGATAGGTTATAATTGAAGAAGATCTAAGTGGTCAGCTGTCAGACATTAACAAGCCGGGTACTGTCGCATGGGTGCTGTTGAGGGTGAATCTGTGTTCTTTCCGGTCTCTGTCTTTTCACTCAAGGATCACACTCCAAGTAAACATTGATGCAGTCCCTAGAGTCCCATTCATGGCCCTTCCTCAAGAACGTAAGCAGAAAGTGGGGTGGGGCTAGTTCTTCAAAACAGTGTTGAAGTAGAAAGTTGCTGGAGGTACATGCACGCTCGTGGATCTGGGCTGGCACAAACTCTTTCTGTCCTGGAACACTGCTGGTTGTTTTACATCGCTTCGTCCAAATGAAGGCAGCCACTCCATCCATATCCATGACGTGGAGAAGACTCTGGGCCCTTGCAGGGCTGTGAAGGGCTATCAAGCACATGGCCTGGTTCTCCTTTCATACAAATGGTATTCTCTCCCTCTGTCAAGATGACATTAAAAAGACTACAGAGCCAGCCAAACGGCTCAGTAGGTAAAGGCACTTACTACTGCCAAGCCTGATGATCCGAGTTCAACGCCTAGAACCCACACGACGAAGAGAGCCAACTCATCCTGCAAATGTTCTCTGACCCTGGCATGTACACGTGTGCATATATGTGCCCCTGACACAAAATAAATAAAAAATTTCACAGTAGCATTCAGCAGGTATGGGCTAACCAAATGATCACCATGAGACCAAATGGTTTCATGAAAGCTAACTTAGCCTTTTTTTAAAATAGCTGAATACCATATACTGCATAGGTTATTCAGGTCAGGTGTCCCTGTCTGGCTTTGTTGTTGTTGTTGCTGGTGGTGGTGGTGCTGGTGCTGGTGCTGGTGCTGGTGCTGGTGGAGATGTTGCAGAGTCCCAAGGTGGAAGGACTGAGCATCCCAGCTGAGGTCTCTCCGTCCTTCATATACAATCATAAGCTACATTGGCTTCGAGACAATAATCTTTAAGATCCCGTTGAAATGGAATTATTTCCTAAAAGTTTCCCCTGCAGATGCCCCACATTAATTTCCCACCCTCTTATTACCTCACAGTGAAGATTTCAGTATGAATTTTAGTGACAACATTCAGACCTTAGTACCCTAACCCTCGGTCTGGTATCTTCTTTACCTTAGTGGGATGCTGAAAATCTATTGGTTCTCAGCCCCTCCGTGGACATTTGGGGTGGTTCTTCGTCCTTGGGAATGTGCTTGGTTCCCCTCCTGCCCCACAGACCCAGAGCTTCTCAGCCCTGTGAACAGAGCTGTAGTTAAATGCCACACGGTCTACCGCTTTCCCCTGCAGGTTTGGACTCAGTCACATTGCCTGGGTTTAAAGTTCAGCTCTGTGACCTTGACCATCTACCCTTAGTGAGGTCACTCTTCATTTTTAAAACAAAATTAAAATAGACCTACTTCATGGAAAATTAAATGAGTTTAGGCATAAAAGGCGTTTAACTTTTTAATCCTTGTTCCAAAGTTGACATTCAATAAATGCTGACTGGTTTCTGCTACTAATATAATTAATATTTATCTCCTGAAAATCAATAGAAGAGGGCCCCAGCACCAAATTCTCCATAAAACCCATATCAAAAGATTCTTTGTTCAGACACTTCTTAGAAAGAAGGAGTGAGGCTTTGAGAGGGAGTTGCTCATCAGTGGCCCCACAGCCCGTCAATGGAGCATGGCTCCTGTGAGCCAGGCTGCTGCAGTGGACTGAGTGGATGTGTACACAGTATGTGGTCCAGGGCTAGTATCCATGGAGCACTCTTAGAGGGCTGGGAGGCCAGCCCTGCCACTGGATTCACATTGCACACTTACCCAGCATTCCCTACAACCTCTGGGGATGTGGAAGCAGGGAGACAGAGTCAAAGGACAGAACTTCGCTTTACTCCAGTCCCATCCGGCTAGGAGTGAGTACCACTGCTGGTTCCTTCAACCTCAACATTGTTCATAAACCCTATGATTATATTGAATTCGACTCCACCTTGGGAGACAAGTAGGTATTATTGGTTCCTTTGGAGAGTGAGTCAGAGGTCAAGAGATTCCTAGTTAGTCTATTTTTAAAAGCTTCTTATCATGGAAAATCTTCAGACATACCTAAAACATAATCCCAGATCTCTGTTTACCACTTTCAGCTTCAACAGTGCTCACACTCTCTGCCATCTGTGTCAGACCCATACTCAACCACCTCATTCTTTCTTTTCTGCTGTAGAGCAGATTCCACCCATCACTCCACTCCACCCACAAATGCATGTAATACTACACATCATATCATACCATCCACGGATACATGTCTGAATTACTGAGGATTCTTCTTAAAAGTCAGCCACTGGGCCATACTTCTTTTCTATCATCAAGTAACTTTCTTTTTTCTTCCCAGTTCCAGTTTGCGTTGGAGCCCAGGAACTAGCACTTCATGGAGTATTGCAAATGTTCCTCGACATCACTGAATGCTTTCCTAACGCAATATTTAAGAAGTTTGTGATTGATGGATTAATAGATTTATTGAGACTTAAATAAGCTTTTAGATGGTTACAATCTTTGCCAATTTTTCTAGTAAAAACAAAAAGTATGTCAGGGGCTGGAGAGATTATTTGGTGGTTAAGAATACTTGCTGCTCTTCTAGACCCAAGTTTGGCTCCCAGCATCCACACCAGGAAGCTCACAATGGCCTGTAACTACAGCTCCAGGGGACTCAAAACCCTTTCCAAGACTCAGAAGGCACCTGAACTCACATGTGTACTCATTCCCCCACACACACATATACACATAATTAAAACTAAAATAAATTTATTTAAGTATTTCAAGTAAACATTTATGGCAGACTACTCATTGTTTCTAAACATTTGTTTTTCTCTTTATTCCTAGGAGTAAAACTCCAGTTCTACTGGGTGTGACAAAGAATGAGCTAATGCAGCCTTCATTTCCCCATGCAAGTAGCAGAGGCTGTCAGCACACATCAGCTGGCAAGCTGTGAGGAGAAGGTGGAGCCTCTGAGGAGCAGGCGCGGGCAGCGGGCAGCGGGCAGTGGGCAGCAGACAGCAGGCAGTGGGCAGCGGGCAGCAGGCAGTGGGCAGCGGACAGTGGGCAGTGGACAGTAGGCAGTGGGCAGTGGGCAGCAGGCAGTGAGCAGTGGGCAGCGGGCAGCAGGCAGTGAGCAGTGGGCAGCGGACAGCAGGCAGTGGGCAGTGGGCAGCGGGCAGTGGGTAGGCAGTGGGCAGTGGGCAGTGGACAGTGGGCAGTGGGCAGCGGACAGCAGGCAGTGGGCAGTGGGCAGTGGGCAGCAGGCAGTGGGCAGTGGGCAGCAGGCAGTGGGCAGCGGGCAGTGGGCAGTGGGCAGCAGGCAGTGGGCAGTGGGCAGCGGGCAGTGTGCAGTGGGTAGTGGGCAGTGGGCAGTGGGCAGCGGACAGCAGGCAGTGGGCAGCAGGCAATGGGCAGCGGGGCAGCGGACAGCAGGCAGTGGGCAGTGGGCAGCAGGCAGTGAGCAGTGGGCAGCAGGCAGTGAGCAGTGGGCAGCGGGCAGTGGGCAGCGGGCAGCGGACAACAGGCAATGGGCAGGGGGAGTGGGCAGCGGGCAGTGGGCAGCAGGCAGCGGGCAGTGGACAGCAGGCAGCAGGCAGCGTGCAGTGGGCACTATGCACTGACTCAGCTGATGTGTGTTCTTTGTTCACCCTCCTCCCCTCCCTTCTTGCTACCTGGGATGCAGGTAGAGAAGCCTCTGTTTCAGTGCTATTTTGGGCAATAAGCCTTAAAAACTAAAGTTTTTAAGAAGAGACTAGGTCTCAAATGACCCCGAGTCAGAAGTCTGTTCTCCTCCAGACCTCCTTTCGGTGATAAAGCAGTAGACATTCCTCTTCATTACGCCTCTGTTTATTGGGCTTTTCCGTGGTATACAACTGAGCCAGCTTTAGCAAAATCCTTGCACATGTACATGATTATACCTCCAATTCTTAGATTATACAGTTGGCCCTGAAACATCACAGGATCAATTTGTGTGGACCCACTTAGACATAGTTTAGGGAGTTAACAAATTGAAAAGCTTTTGGGAGAGACCATGTAGACTATAAATATAAAAAAAGTAGGCACCCATGAGTGTATAAAACATATGTAGATAATAGTCTATTTTATCATTTCCTATTGTGAAATGTATCCAAGCCTTGTATAAAAAGGTAAAACTTATCAAAACTGTGCACATGAACTCTTACAGACTGCACATGGCACTATTGTCAGACAAGAGAAATATAAACACACATGAAGATATATGGTTAATTCATAACTGTAGAAAGTAACTGTTGCGGGGTTGGGGATTTAGCTCAGTGGTAGAGCCCTTACCTAACAAGCACAAGGCCCTGGGTTCGGTCCTCAGCTCCGGAAAAAAAAGAAGTATATTAATAACTATTGCAAATACTGCTCCACTACTGTGGTGTTGTAGACACATCCTGCTAATACTGCAGTGAGCTTTGGTATGGCCCGTGCCCACTGAAAATGCTGGGGACACTGCTCAACATGCGTGAACAGTAGAAAGTGATCTCCTTGCTCATGCACATTTGCATGTAACCCTCATAACAGTGACAGTGTGTTAACCAGCTGTTCTGTGTTATTGATAAAGCTATTAGTTCCAGTTTGGGGACAATCAGAGACCATAAATGGATTTCCTCCTGCATGGGGATTGAAACCAGATCCTTCTTGTTGTTATTGATGGATCATCTGTGTTATAGACTCTTGTGTTCCTGTCTACTTCTCCCATTCATCTGCGATCTTTGATGATAAAGACTTTGGATGGATGCATAGATGCCATCTTCTTCTCCAGCATTGTACCTAACCAAAGAGAGGTTCATAGCTCTCTTTAAGTTAATAAGCACAGGAGTGAGAATTGTGATCCCAGGCTACTGATTTTACTCAGCCAAGATTTAACTTCCTTCACTTGAAAAGAGACTACCAATGCCTTCTGCAGGGGTTTGGAGAAAACCTAGTGTCCTGGTATTGAAGGCCCATGGTGGGGGGCTGGAGAGATGGCTCGGTGGTTAAGAATACCAGCTGCTCTCTCAGAGGCCCTGAGTTCGATTCCCAGCAACCACATGGTGGCTCACAACCATCTGTAATGGGATCTGGTGTGTCTGAAGACAGCTATAGTGTACTCATATACATAAAATAAATAAATACATCTTTAAAAAGAAAAAGAAGGCACGTGGTGTAAGAGTTTATCACAGACCGATCCGACCTAGACAGCTTCTCATTGAGACTCCCTTCCTAGATGATTCCAAGTTGTGTCAAGTTGACAATTAAAGTTAACCATCACAACTTTGTGAACATGCTTCTTCAAGATGTGAAACAGATATATCATGATAGAATTTCATGACAGTGCTTATATCATGACAGTGGCTTATATATGCCACAATGTAAGCATTTAAGACACGGTAGTTGTGGGCTGGGGATTTAGCTCAGTGGTAGAGCGCTTACCTAGGAAGCGCAAGGCCCTGGGTTCGATCCCCAGCTCCGAAAAAAAAGAACCAAAAAAAAAAAAAAAAAAAGACACGTGGTTGTGTTTATTTAAGTTGTTACCGACCAGATGATAGAATGAACTAGAAGTTAGAAAATCCACCTTTATTCTCAGTTTGAGATTTTAACTACCTCAAGACATTGGCTAAGAGTCAATGTAGATGACACAAATCAGGTGTCAAGCTTGGCTTGGCCTCAGCACCACTGGTGCTGGCAGAGTATATCATGACATGACAATTTTATGAAAGCGAGACACTTGAGACAGATGGAGTTGTGAGGGTCTTGAATACTCTTGCCACCTGCTCTGCCTTCCCCTCTTTCTCACCACGGTGGGCCTCAGGGGGCTTTTCTAGACTCTGTTTGAAAACCACTGGACTGATGCTGAATGCCATCAATCATTAAAGAAATGCAAATCAAAACCACAATGAGGAGGACATAGGGTTTGAGGGCATCGAAACTGCTTGTACGGGGGATAATGCCGTGGCAGTGGATACATGCCACTGTGCATTTGTCATGACTCACAGACTGTACGACCCTGGGAGTGAGTGCTAATATGACCTGTGGACTTGGGGACATGACGGTGTATCCACGTAAGCTCACTGACTGAAACAAATGTACCACTGTGGTTGACACCAGGAAAGGTTGTGCATGAGTGGACATAGAAGGCAAATGGAAACTCTCTTTACTCTGATTAATCTTTCTATGAATCTGAAATAACTCTTAAAATAGCTTACTGTTAATTTTTAAAATCTATAATGAGAGATCTCTATACCCATTAGAGTGGCTATAAGTAATTTTTCAGTTTTAGAGAGAGAGAGAATACTGTTTAACTGTGTGCCTGCCATGTCGTGTGGGTAGAGGTCAGAGGGCAACTTTCTGGCTTTCAGGAGTTGGTTTTGCCCTTCCATAACGAATTCTAAGAATCAGACTTGGTTGGCAGGCAAATGACTGAACTATCATTATAGCCCCGTTACATGTTTTTAATGCAAAGTAACAAGAGTTGGCAAGTATGTGAAGAAATTGGTTGGAACCTAAGATCATTGCTGATGGAAACATAAAATGGTTCATCCACTCTGGAAATAGAAGTCAAATCAGCACATGACCCAGCAGGTCGACTCTTAGGTAAAGACCAAAAGAAAATAAAAAAGACATTGAAATGCAAACCTGTGCATGAACATTCACATTCACGGCATCACTATGGGAAATAATCCGAAGACGGAGCCAGGTGTGCTGATTGATGTACACCCATAAGTCCGGCTCTCAAGAAACTGAGGCAGGAGAGTTATGAGTTCAAAGCCTGCCTGAGCTATAAAACAGCAGCAACAAAGGTAAAATAAGTCAAACGTCCATCAGAAGATAGATTGGTGAACTAAAGTGCCATGCTATTGCCTTTGGTACGGGGGGGGGGGCAACACACCTGTCTCACAGAATTTGGTGTGTTAATACAGCGAAGTACGAATGAGCAATGAAAAATAACGGAGGGCCTCTTTGTAACCCCTCGGATAAGCCTCGAAACTATGCAAAGCGAAGACTCCCGGGACAAAAAGTTACGTACACGAGATCCCATTTGAGTGACATATCCAGAATAAGGGGATCTATAGGTACTGAAAGCAGGCTGGTATTTAAGAGAGGCTGAGAAGTGGGGTGGGAGTCCCTGCTGGCTGGGTAGGTGTTTCTGTTGACATAATGAAGATGCTAGATAGAGGAGAAGGCTGCACAGAACCGTGGGTGCACTAAATACTGCTGGTGTACATGCTCTAAAGTGGCGATACAGACGGCTTGTTGGTTAAAAGCGCTTGCTGCTCTCCCAGAAAGCCTTCAGTTCCACAGAATCCAACTCCATCTTCTGGCCTCCGTGGTCGTCACCACCAGGCTACACAGATGTACATGTGAACTAAATACCCATATACCATAATAAAACTAAAAAATTAAAAGAAGATAAAATAGTTAATACGCAAGATAGGTCCTGCTACAAAAGAAAACACACAAATAACCATGTCTCTTCTTGCTTGCTTAGTCTCCAAGTCCAGATGCATACTTTAGGCCAGGACACAGCTCACTTCAGACGTGCGGTATTAGACGTGCTGAGCAGCTACACCTGGATTCTGATGAGTCCATTAGATGCACAAGCCTCATGCTCTCTATCAGTCTTCCTCTAGGTTCGAGTCCCTGGAGTTGTTCTTTTGTCATTGGTTGTTGTTGTTGTGGGTTCATTTACAATGTTTTTTTAAAGATTGATTTTATTTATATGTATGGGTATTTGTCGTGTGTACCTACAAGTCTGAGCACCATGAGCATACCTGTGTCCCCAAAATTCAGAAGAAAGCATCCGATCGTCTGGCACTGGAGTTAGGAATGGTGGGGAGCCATCACGTGGGTGCTGACGACTGAACCTGGTTCTTCTGCAAGAGTAGGGAGTACTTGTAACCTCCGAGCACCTCTCTAGTCCCCTGGCTTTAACACTTGTAGGCGATGACGAACCCAGTCTTTGGCTTTGAGTAGGACTAGGTTATTATCTAATACTCAGCTACAGAATTCTATCCTTCATTCCCGGAGACAGTATCTGATACATTTCTTGCTTCTTTGAATAATCATCTCTGACTTCTGTTTATACACCTTGTCCAGATTTCGTGTGCTAGACTTTTCTATATACTCATTTGTTTTTCCAGGGTTACTTGTCCCTCATGGACCAGGTTTGAGGGAAAAATTATAATAAAAAAGGCTCGCTGGTGAGAATAAATGGAGGTTGGGGTACACCAACTGACAACTGACTTTGAAAGATTTTGCAGGGGGCTGGAGAGATGGCTCAGCAGTTAAGAGCACTGGCTGCTCTTCCAGGGGACCTGGGTTCAATCCCCAGCACCCACAAAGCAGCTCACAAGGGTCTGTAACTCCTGTTCCAAGGGATCTGGCCTCAAACAGGCATACATAGTCAAATCACTAATGTACATAAATTTAAAACAAATTTGAAAAATACTTTACTGAGCCAGCAAATGATGATAGGTGTCACCAAGCCCGACAACCTGAGTTTGATTTCTGGATCCCACATGGTGGAAAGAGAAGACTGACTCTCATAAACTGTTCTTTGACTTCACACACACACACACACACACACACACACACACACACACACACACACACACACACATTGTGACTCATGCATAGCCTCCTATACAACGCAATAAATAAAATCTGAAAAAACTTAACAATATTTCTACTTGTTTTATGTGTGTGTGTATTTTGCTTGCACATATGTACACACGTGTACCACGTCATGCCTGGTGCCCTCAAAGATCAGCAGAAGGAGTCAGATCTTCTGAACCTGGAGTTACAGATGTTTCCGACCTACCATGTGGGTGCTTCGAACCAAATCCTGGTCTTCTGGAAGAGCAGCTGGCCCTAATTCTCCGGCCTTGCAGTAAAAGTTTTTAAAATTCTTGGGGTTTTAGAAGAAATTTCCAAGTTGTGTGTGTGCCTCACGTTGTATTTCCACCAGCCAGCACTGCTCACCAGAGGATAACATTACTCCTCCAGGTAATGGTGCCATCTATGCATATTAGCTTCCCAAATGGTTCCTGGGAACGTGTGGGCATGACTTAGCCCAAAACAGCACCACCAACAGATCCAATGAAGCAAGCCAAATGTTGCTTAGGTCCTGTATCCAAGCAAGTATGTCCAAAACCGAGTGGCTTTAATCAACTTGATTTTCTCAGGGGCATCATATAAACAAACTACCAGCACAGACCCCACTATGACCTTCTTCAATATCCCTGCGTCTCTCTGGCCCTCAGAGAGGGCAAACGAAAGTGAATTTGCAGAAACATTTGAAAGCAGCCTGGACAACCAAATTGTTTATTCTGTGGCAGCACGGAGACCACATACTTCCTATATCATGACAGAAAATCAGAACAAAGGTACAAACAGCCAGTCTCCTGAGCCACCATTTTAGTCACAGCCTACCTGTGCTTTTGGCTGTGCTACAAAATGAAATAAATCCCTTTATAATCCTTCACACTGGCTCTGAAATATATTTTCACGAGCACCAGAGCAGACCCTTTGGGCATTTCTCTCATAAATGTCATCTCCACCCCCACTCCATCACCACATCCTTTTACAGAACACGATGAACTCGGGTGATGGCTGTCCAGGTTGTCAGAGGGACAGAGGGGGATGCATGTGGGCAACGGTCCAAGCTGAAGTCACCCTCACACGCTCAACATCTTTCCCAAACTCCCCCTAATCCTTCCCTGTATCACCTGCCTTGTGTCTGACTTCTTCCCACTCAGAATGTAGCGAATATGCTGTTTCCTGCCCAGCAGCAGCTTCTCACATGGTTTAACCCCAAGTCGTTGCTCAATGCTTGACCCGGTTTGTAAGGCCTTAGAACACTGACCCTCAGCCCTGTACCTACCTCAAGACGACTTCATATAACACTCAATAAAAATTTGTGGGATGACTGAATCGGAGGTGGATCTGATATGTGTCGACTCTGATAAAATAGGGAAAATCAATGTCAGTTTTCCTGGCTAGATAGGGAACCTGGACAGCTATATAAAATGATCTGCAGGAGAAATTGCTCCGAACGCTTCACTTTCAGCTTTCGGAGGGAGGCTGTTATAACAATGGACAATAAATACAGGTGAACGCTGTATCAGTGGAGAAGCAATTCTAACGGGCATCTGGAAGAGCCGAGAAAATCCGGCTTCTTCTTGCAGTGTGTGTACACAGGTGCACCGTGTGCAGTGAAATCCACTTAACTCGATTTTATGGACAGTGATTCATGCAAACTCAGTTCCAAACTGCTCAGCATGGCTCAGTTTAAATAAATTACACCAAGAGCAAGCCAGCCAGCAGTAAGGCAAAAGATAGAAAATAAACTTGAGCTTGGAGATTGAAATTTTAGGAGTGCCTGGTGTGCTGGAATCATCTCTCTTCAGGGAGTTCTGAAGGGATTTTAGAGGCCCTTCAAGGTCAAGGTCCTGGTTTGACTGGCTGATGGGGAAACAGAGTTCTAGTGGGCTGACTACCTGTCCAAAGTCATCCTGTGAGTAGCCCGCAGAACCGGGGCTCCTGGATTCCACGTTGGAGTGTCTTCTGGATGTTTTGTTCTTCTGTCAAACCGGGCCCCTGAGTGCCTTGTTCATTGCCACAGTTGTGGTGCATACCCCAAGAAACGGATGCAGACTGAGCCTGCTCAACGGGGACAGCCAGAGTCAGCCTGCGGGTCTGAGGGAAGCTGGAGCCAAGAAGAAAGATCTAGAATCAATTCCAACATGTTTAGGAACAGAGGGTTAGGCTCTAAGCAGCCTCCTTCCCCTCTCCTGGCTCTCAGCATCCCAGCCCCCAGCCAGGGGAGACTCATCAACCCTCACACTGCACCTCACAGTGCGGCCTCCTCTCTCACTCTGTAGCCTGCAATGGTATTCTGCATGGTCTCCACCCATGACCCTCCCTAGGGGTTTGCAAGGCTTTGGCCACTGCCCAGGTTGAGTGAGACCCCAGCAAGGATGGGTTTTCCTCCTAAAACCTCAGTGCACACCTCCAGAGCACACTACAGGGCTACAGTGACTGAACCTGTGAGCGCTTATAATTATCTATGTCTTTTCCTCTCAGTGTATGAGCCTGAAGGTTTGGGGGCTGTTTGTTTGTTTGTTTGTTTTTCGATGAAAAGATTCTTTTTAAAATATTTATTCATTTTATTTTATGTGTAGGAATGTTTTGCCTGTATACATGTGCATGATCATATACCCAGTGCCTACCATGGTGAGAACAAAGTACTAAATCCCCCTGGATTTGGAGTTTCGGATGATCGTGAACCTCCATGGGACTGCTGAGAACTGAATCAGGTCCTCTGCAAGGGTAACAAGGACTTCTAACTGCTAAGACATCTTCCCCACAGTGGAAATATTCTTTTTTTATTTATTTAATTTTAATTTTTTATTTATTCACTTTATATACCACTCACTGGTCCCTCCTGGTCACTGCTTCCCACAATCCTTTCCCTTTTCCCCCTCCCCTTCTCCTCTGAGTGGCTGGGCCCCCTTCAGTATCCCTCCATACACACTCTGGCACTTCAAGTTTCTGTGAGGCTAGGTGCTTCCTGTCCCAGTGAGGCCAGACAAGGCAGCCTGGCTAGAAGAACACATCCCACGCACAGGCAACAGCTTTTGGGAGAGCCACCGCTCTAGCTATTGAGGACCTACATGAAGACCAAGCAGCGCATCTGCTGCATATGTTCGGGGAGGCCTAGGTCCAGTCTGTGTATGTTCTTTCGTTGATGGCTCAGCCTCTGAGAGCCCCAAGGGTCCAGGTTAGTTGACTCTACTGGTCTATGGAGTCCCTATCCCTTTCAGGGCTGCAATCCTTCCTTCTGTTCTTCCATAAGCGTCCCCAAGCTCCACCCACTGTTTAGCTGTGGGTATCTGTATCTGAATCAGGTGAGGGTAGAGCCTCTCAGAGGACAACATGCTCCTGTCTGCAAACATAACAATGTATCATTAATAGTGTTAGAGATTGGTGCTTGCCCATGAGATAGGCCTCAAGTTGGGCAGGTTATTGGTTGGCTATTCCCTCAGTCTCTGCTCCACCATCCCACCACCCACCACCACCCCACATCCCCATGCCTGCATTTCTTATAGATAGGATAAACTTTGAGTTGAAAGTTTTGTGGGTGGGTTGGTATCTCTATTGCTCAGTGGAAAGATTCTTACACATAGGAAATGATCTTAGAAACTAGGAAAAACTGAATAGATAAATTTAAAATGAGACAGATTGAAAACATGGCTCCAAAGTCTCTAACAATTGTCCCATCAAGAAATGATGCCTATGCCCCACCTCTCCAGACTCTGGGCAGGATTGTGACTATCTTAACCAACAGACTAAGGGAGCTATCAAGCCATACATTGAGTTCCAAAGGGAAATCTCAAAAGTTCTTGCAGCATTTGCCTTTATACGGCTGAGACAAGCCACAAAAACAACCATCTCGAAGCCATCATCCTGTGAGCATTCTGTCCCACACGAGCTAACCCGGCCCGTGGGCCAGGTATGTGTCCATACGACTTCAATGCCTTCCATTCAAGTCACTTCCGTCAAAGCCCAGAAAGTTGGGAGCAATGACAAGCATGTCCCATGCCCTCTCCGATTCCCAGAGTATAGGTGCATGAGCAGTACTGGGTTGCTAACTCGTGGGTAATCGGTTGCAGGCAGCACGCAGCTGAAGCGGAAGAGTAGAAAGGACGGAGGAAGGGTCAAGAGTACAGAAGTGTTCAGCTGGAGTGTGCAGCAGGGGAAACTGGGCTGTGGTAGCCATCTGGATATCTCAGAGGCTGGAAGGCTTGGCACATTGGTAAAGCTCGCTTGTTAAAGGAAGACTATGCCTCCTCTGAAGGACACGTGAGTCAGTGGGGGGAGATCTTCTAGGCAAGACAATGAGACTGACTCAGAGGACAACCTGTCAGTCACAGTAGGGCCATGCAATCTTCACATGGCTCAGGAGGGGTTGTAGTCTTTCAAATGCCCCTATCTATAGAATCTGGGCTCCTTGAGGAGTGAAGGACAAAAATCCAGCTTAAACAGTATGACCAGTACACACACACACACACACATACACACACACACAGTGGTGCATAGCTTGTGCTATCTTTGTACAGTAAGAGATAATGGCCATCACAGTACTTCTAAGTGGTTTAATGGCACATGTCTGCTGTTTTTCTAAAACCACGTTTTCATGTACTCTGGGTGCATAGATCTTATACACTTCAGGAAGGAGATACTTTCCTAAGTGACTGTGCTGAGGTCTGTCAAGCATTTCATGATCTAATTGTTGGCACTGCACCCATTAGACATAGCCACTGCAGTGAACATTATCGTATATGTTGGACATAGCCATTACAGTATAAATCCTTAGTATGTCGCTACCACAGTATGTGTTATCTAGCAACAGAATCATGATGCAAATGTGTGTCATGACACACAACAATTAATGCTCTGCTTTTGGGTCAGCCCAGAAGTTTTACCAGGCTTAGCAATGTTGACGCTGACATCTACAGTTAACGGTAGGTTGACTTAAGGGAGCTTGACTGACCTCAGCTGACTTGGGCATCCTCAGGTATCTAGGGACTCATCCTGACCTTACTCCTGATGTCTCATCATCCCTCAGAGGATCAGGAGAGATCCAAAGCAATCTCTGAAGATCTAGGATATTGTCATTTCTACCACTTTCTGTTGGCCAGGCAAGTCACAAAGTCAGATCCTAGGGGATGGGAAGTCACCCTCAGCTCTCAGTAGGAGGAGCCACAAAGCAAACTGCAAAAGACTGGATATGGAGAGGAATCCTCGGCCCTCTCTCCAGAAATCGTCCCGCCACACAACATTGCTCTGGGTAGTAAAATACATTTATATATAAACCCTGAAAGCATGGTCAGAGTCACGAAGAACCACGGACGTGATGGTCAAGAGTTGAGACTCTAGAGCCAGACAGCTGGACCCCTTGTCTATCACGTGCTCTGCGCTGTTTGTGAGATTCTCAGCCTTTCCAAGCTTCAGCTCCTTTACTAAGGAACAGGGACGATGACACTGTCCATGCTATAAGGTTGTTATGATGGTTAGCATTGTCAACAGAATCTACAGTCACCTGGGAAGGGATTCTCAATGAAACGGTATCTAGACAGGGACGCCTGTGGGCGTGCTAGTGGAGGACTCTCTCGATTACACTAATCAATGTGGGAAGACTCATCTTAACTGTGTGGAGGGTCATTCCTGGGCAGGGAATCCTGAATTGTATAAATTAGTGTGAGCTCAGTGCATGCACACAGTGCATGACTCATGAATGCAGTCATTGCTCTCTGCTCTTAGCCGTGGATGTGACCTGAGCAACTCCTTCAAGCCCCTGTTCTCCATAGTAGAGACATAGCTTGATATATAGTATGCTCAATAAAAAGTAATAACTATTAGTTTTGTAATATAGAGCCAAACAGAATCTGGAGGGCCCGGATCCACTCTGGTGCCATGGTCATTTCAACGCATTTGCTCGCCATCAGTGGTGGGATGCTTTCTGGAGAGAGGGATGAAGATTCCTCTCCAAATCTATCAGTGAGCTCACATCAAGGACAAACCACAGTAGGATAACGAAGATATGAAGTCTTCCAATTAATTAATTGCCTTATTAATCATATGTCCTATTTGTCCTCCACTTTGCCCTTAAGGTACTATAATTTTGAAATGGCCTGATCTTTGCAGATGTACCCAAATATGTGATCACAAGCAAGGGTTTTCAATGCATTGTTATTAATAACAATTAAACATTTGGAAATTATATAAGTTTGAGCTAATACATTTTATAAACCTTAAGAGACTCTCTGAGCCACACATACACACATACACATACATCATGGCATGCACATAACACACACACACACACACACACACACACACACACACACACACACACACACATACCCCAAATGTAATAAAAAAAATAAACTTTAAGTGATGTGTAGGCTGGGATGTAGCTCAGTGATGCTTGAACAAAGCCCTTTTTGACCCCAGTACCCGAAGAGAAAGAATATTTATACTCAAAGGCATATGAAAGTATCAGTGATTTATTGCTTTAAAAGGTATTGGCGGCGATGAACTTTCGTGATTCCCCCACATTACCTAGCACAGCTCTAGTCTGCCATGGGGGTTCTGAAGTTCTGTGATACAGTAGAGTGCTTCGGGGCAAGCACTCTCCTTTTACAGTAACATTTCCCTGATTCCAATTACTTGTAACTATTGTTCAGCTGCTATTCTAAATGCAATATGAATACACACATAAAGATGTGCTCCTCCATATCAAGATCTAGGGGTGGCAAGCAAATTAAAACACACAGCGTCTGGCAAAAACCACTACAGTTAAAACGATGGACAGCGCCAAGTGTCGATGTGGAAGGGGAGCAAAGCCCATGCACACACGCCACCTTCCAAACTGGCCTCTACGCCATAAAATCTGAACACGGACCCCAACTGTAGGCCTGACCCACGTATCAGTTCCCTATTGATGCTTAGCCAGAATCTGTGACCGTGTGCACCAGTTCAAAGAAGCATCAATCAGAATAGGTACGGACTGGAAATAGCCTCTATGTCCTTTATAGATAGATGGATAACCCACATTATATTGATATATGGAATCTATACAGTAATGGTAGTGAATGAGATACAACCATGAGGCATACAGCCACGTAGAACAATGGACGCCATACATTAAAACAAAAGCACACGCGCCACATAGTATATGGTTCTATTTATATGAAATTTAAATAACATCAGAACCTTTGAGGAGGAAGAGGAAATGGTGGGTGGACATGGGTTAAAGGGAGGGTCCTGGGGCACTGGCAACAACATATTCTTGATCCTTGTGGGGGCCACATGGTGTTTGAACTACACAGTTCAGCATGTGTGGTTTCTATGCACACGTAACATACGCCGTGATAGTTTTAACATAGTAAGTGATCCAACTTCACTTTCTGAGAGTCGGGGCAACAAACTGGGATTCACTGTGGTTTAGACTTTCATGGAGGGCAGGGGAGGTGTCACTCTGAGAGTTAGCTAAATCCCCAGGAGCCTTGAAGTGTTGCATAAACAACAGGCATGTGGCAGCCCCTGACAGCAAGGCCCGGGCAAACCACTCACCAGAAACCTCCACTGGAGAATTTCCCAACGAGGAGGAGACTCATGAGGTGGGCTGCAGTGGCCTGAGGGAACCTGTCCCTCTGCCTGAGGTGAAAATAGACAGGCATTTGGAATTGAGCAAACGACCTCCCAGCCCCCACCAAAGGAGGTGTTTGTTTCCAGTGGCCTCCTGGAACAACTAACTGTAAGCCAGGGAGAGGAAATTACACAATGGATGTTGAAATGTGGGCTTGTCCAAAGTTGTCACTGCAGTAATGAATGCCTTATTTCCTGTTTCTTCTCTTTCTTTCTTTTTTTTTTTCTTTCAGAAGTTAAATGCTGGGCATAATTAGCTAGTAAAAGAACGTGCTTGGCAACAGCACAAAAATAGCACATTTTGGGAGCTCAGGCCAATTAAAATTGTTTATGCAGCCATTTAGCTGTATTTTTCTCCAAACTATTATAACCAGGAAGTGTGCAGCCTGTAAGACTGTAAGGCAAGTTCCACTGAAGAAAAATGGCCCCCACACTGATCCTTTAACAGCCTGCTGTTCTCAGGGGATTTTACAGTAAGAATGAGCACTCCATCCTCCAGAGCTCCCCGGGTCTCCTTGAGATCCTGAAAACAGCATCCCTCACTGGGCAGCAGGCTCTGTTGATGAGGTCCTGCAACCTGCTAATGTTAGGATTAGCCCAGCTCCCCTACGGTGGAGAGGCCAATGATTATGGATTTAGCTGCCTAATGCAGCCATTTCATTCACCTCACTGATACTGCGGTCAGACTGAGCGTGTGAGACATTTTCCTTAATAACTGGACACCTAATAACGTGTTAGGATTAGTTGCTAGAACTCTGCAAAAGTGCCCTTAGCCAACTTGGTTTAACTCTGGCTCCTCTCGTCACTGCTCTCCCACCACCACGTCCCTGAAAACCCTCCATTTTCAGGGCTCAGGTTACAACTTTTATGTTAAAACCTGCCTTCCCGTCTTCCACTTACCATAGGACCCAGCACTGGGTGTCCTGCCTACCACAGGACCCAGCACTGGGTGTCCTGCCTACCACAGGACCCAGCACTGGGTGTCCTGCCTACCACAGGACCCAGCACTGGGTGTCCTGCCTACCACAGGACCCAGCACTGGGTGTCCTGCCTACCACAGGACCCAGCACTGGGTGTCCTGCCTACCACAGGACCCAGCACTGGGTGTCCTGCCTACCACAGGACCCAGCACTGGGTGTCCTGCCTACCACAGGACCCAGCACTGGGTGTCCTGCCTACCACAGGACCCAGCACTGGGTGTCCTGCCTACCATAGGGCACAGCACTGGGTGTCCTGCCTACCATAGGGCACAGCACAGATGTCAGGCACTCCAGATTCTGGCCAAGAGATGAGGCTTCCAATATGGAACTTCAGACGTTATCTAAGGGGGTCAAGGAGTAAAGTGAGCAGTTTGGAAACAGACCTTGGCACCCCTAAAACTTTACTCAGGGGGAACCCTTTGTTTTACTTAGCTCACCTTATTGGCCTAAGTGTTTTTGTTGGGTGGTGAGGACAGATGTGGAGATCTCCACGTGGCTGTAGACATTCTCCCAGAAGGCTGCCTGGCTCTGTGGCACTGAGGGAAGGGCACCCTGGGAGGTGACTCTTTGCAGTCTTTGCCACCACTGGATTGGAAAGATTTAGTCAAACTCCCTTCGTGCTCATCCACTGTTCCTTTTTACGTTCATCTAGTCATTTGTTTATTCATACGCAAAAGGTAATATACAAACCAGAGATAATGTCAGCTTCAGTAAAGGCTCTGCTTGGCTTCATCCAAACCTCTCTGCTTCCCTTTTCTCCGACAGCCCACTTCTCTGAGTTTTCTACGACACTTGGGCTCGAAAGCACACACTACTGTCCAGCCGCTCTGCTCAGCGACTCCACCTTTGCCTGTGTCCCGTCGTCTATATGTATCCAAACCTCTTCCATCCTATAGGAATACCGTTATCCCCACTCTTCACCCAGGGGGTTATCTCTGGGTCCTCTGGGGGCCATTGTGGTCTCCTAGTCATCTGCACCCCAAAGGCTGACTCTCCAACCTACACATGGCCTCTGATCAAGAGCATCCATGGCACTTCCTGTATTGCTAGTGAGCAAGTTCCTTCGGACAGCACAGAGCAGGCCTCCCTCTCTAGCGATGGGCATTTAAATGGAAGGAAACCCCTAGCCAGTACAAGTCAGAACTACATGAAGCTCCCGGCCACGGTCCCACCCCTGGGTCTCTACAGGCATTTCCTGACCACCCCCCATTTCCTCTCCTCCAAGCCCCACCTTTGAATCATGAATTCCCCCACTGGTTCCTCCATTCTTTCTCCCCTCCACTCCAACAAGCATTAAAGCTTCCGATAAGAAAACCTAATGAGGTCTTTTTCAGCTTTGTAGTCCCAAAATCCACACCAAGAGACTCCATTTTGGTTTTCTAAGGAGATGTGGACAGCAAGTGTAACCTTTTACAATTAGCCAACTGGTGGTCTTGACTGGCCTCCTGGCATTCATTCATTCATTCAGAAAATGTTTTCTGGGCCAATTCAAATGCCAGCTTCAGTGCTAGTCCCGAAGAAGCCAGTAGAGAACAGACTGCAGCTTCTGCCCTCCTTCTACAAGGAGTTGGAAGTCTAGAAAGATTACGGTATCTTCCATGGACGCCATTGTCTCTGCTTCCCAGTGTCTGTCTCCAGAGGCATCTGTGTGTGTCTCCAACTCATCAGAAGGCACACATTGCTCTCATTAGCTGGTAAAATTAGCAGTCTTTATTTAAGGCAGATAAACAAAAAAAGTTCCGAGGACAATAATACTCGGAAGCATTTCGCAAAAGTTCCAAGGTATCTCTGAGGTCACACCTCCCTCCCGGTGCTTGGAGTGTGTAATGTTTCCAACTCTGTCTCAAGCACCAGCTGTCACTCAGTGGACTGGTCTGTGTCCCGAGCAAGGCTTTTTCCATGGCTCCCAGATCTTATTTCTGCACAGTCTTAGTAGGAAAGTCTAAAGGGCCAGGGGCTCTGACTTGCCGTACACTCGACATTAGCCCTTCAGCTTCTTTCCCTAGATGTTTGCCTGCCCAGTGAACTTTTTCATTCCTGGCCCACTGCTTCTTTTCCTCTTCTGAAGTGGATATTAACTTACTTTAGATACACTCTATCTAACTGGTTCACTCTGTTAGCTGAGTGGGAGGCAAGTAGCCTAGCCTAGACCCAACTAACGTCCTTACTCTTGAACATGACTTCTAGCAGCTTGGCTAGTGATGACCTTGCCCCACTGCTGAGTTCTAAAAAGGCTTCACCTTATGCCTCCCTTTACTTATGTTCCCCATAGTTGGACACTGTTGCTTGCCACCAATGAGCCCCCATGAAGGTCTACAACCCAGTGCTTACAAAAATACACCCCCCCTTCTTCTTTTGTTCCAGAGAGAGAAAGCTGAGGCTGTGTGGAGCTTGCAATCTCCCCTCAGCATTTTGTGGAAGAAGGAAAGCCTCGGGCGCCAGGGCTATAGACCGTGCAATATTAGAGAAAGGAACTACTTGACAAATAGCAAGTGTGCCAAATGAATGCTTCCGAGGAGCAAGGGTTGCCTGAACACTATTGATTCAGATCCACTAATGATTCAGGCTGGGGGGCTGGGGTGACAACTCTGCCTCGCTCAGCGCAGTGAGCTCACCACATCAGGCCTATTTTCTGGTGTCAGCAGGGAAATGGGAGACTATTAGGGAGCACCTTATCAGGACACTGAGCTCCGTGTCACTGGGGAGACGTACCATGGTAATTAGCAGGATGGAAGCCATGAGGCAGTGCTGTTCCCTTCCAGGTGCAGAAGACATTAGCAGAAAGCCTCCCCAGGGCGAGTGCCTGGACCAACGCTGGTGCCTTTTCCTCTAACTGGGGAGACCTCCTCCCCATTGATTCTGGCTACCTTCTGTTTTGCTGCATACACATCCATTTGCTGGTGTCTGTTCACGCTGCCTCTGCCCCAGTTGAAATGCAATAGCAGCCCTTTTCATTTGAATAATACTCTCACCATCGCCGTCAGAGGCCCAAGCGTTGGGGACCAGAGTGTCTAGGAGTGATGTAAATAAGACAGGTACCATATAAACCCTTGAAGCCTTCAAGCCGGCGAATGCTGGGGAAAGGGGGAGGGGCCTATTTTGAAGAAATTCTCACACGGGTCTTATCCCTTCTCCCATCTCAAACACACGGGATGTCAAAGATGTGGCTTGCTAGTTGGAAAACCCATTTCCTGCCATCCACGAGTTCACTGTATTACCTGATAAAGTCCTTTGCTGAGTCTAGGGAGAAGGTTCAGTGGTTAGGAACACTTATTGCCCTTGCAGAGGACCTAGAATCATTTCCCAGCAACCACATGGTGGCTCACAACCACCCATACCTCCAGTTCCAGGGGATCCAATACCCTCTTCTGACCTCTGCTAGTACCAGACATGCGTTTGGTACACATATGTATATGCAGGCAAGGCACTCAAACACATAAAATAAAATAAAACTTTTTTTTAAAGCGTATTTTAAAGGAAGAGTCCTTTGTCTCTCTGAATTTGTTTTTTCTGAACTCTGAAATAAGGACTCACTAGATGGTTTCACAGTTAGCCCAGGTTCTCTAAAAAGCATAGGCCAAGAGCAGATTGAGCGTGCAAAGCTGTATTGAGGAAAAATACACAGGACGCTGAGAAGACGTCAGAACGTGATGGTCTGACATGAATTAGAGAGAAGGAAGGGTAGGTGGAAAGAAGTCAAAGGAAGGTCCCGGAAGGGCCTCAGAGAGACCTAAGCCAAAGTCAGCCATGGGCTCAGCAATGGGATATGGCTGGGGGCAATGACCACAGTGGGTGGATATTGTATTTCTCCACAGCCCAAATGCTCAGGTGCTCGGCCTGTCAGCATACATACCCCAGACCCATATCAGTCCCAGGGGGTCTAGCTGCATGCCACCCAGCAAGCGGACCTCTTAGCTGGCCCCTTTGTGGCAGCTGCTCTCAGCCACTCCCTCATGGCAGAGCTGGCAGGATGTTTGTATTCATGTGACACTTAGGGATCAAATGCTTCCTGTCTCTCCTATTTTTGGCTTGCTTTGGTCTTCAGAAGAGGGAAGTCAGGGGCTTTAGTTCCCCGCTGTCATCTTTGTTTGAAGTGAGGCCAAACAACAGAGGTCCCACCCTGATCACATCTTCTTGCTCTTCCTGGAGTCCCCCCTCCAGCATGGCAACAGATCGGCCAGTAGTGCCCCATGTACGTGTCTACACGTAGGCGGGAATACACCTTTGACTTATGGACAGAACTAGGCTCTTAAAAACCTGGGCTCTGATTTCTATCTTACCACTTCCTAAGGAGTAGATGACCTTAACTTTCTTATCTAAAATGTGAGGGCAAAATTCCTATCCCAGAGTCATCGTAGGTGGGCAAACGGAGTCTTCAGCAGAGTGTGGCCTATAGCATACACTTATCAAACGACCCTTCTTGGTGATGGTACTTCCTCCAGGCCTCTTAGCACTCTCAAGGTTACTGCCGTAGGTGTTATCTGAAAACCTGAGGTCTCAGACAGTCTCCTGTCCTTAGGAAGTGCACAGACTTGAACAGAGGCACACAGGAAGCCACCCTGGCAGTAGGTGCTTGAAGCTGGGGGCTGGCTGAAGAAATCTATCACACTGGTTCTGTCTCATTCACTCCTGAGTTCTACAGGACCTCCTCCTCCTCGGGTCTGCAGTCTGCTTTCCTAGGCCCACTGGCACTGGCCAGACCCACTGAAGAAATTGAAGAAAGATTGCTATATGAGAGGATGACAGACAAGACACGAGTCAATGTGCTTCAAGTAGGAGACCGGCACGATTAAATCTTCCTGGTAGATTTGCCTTAGTTTACAGCGTCAGCCTCCTGCACTGATCGCTCTGTTGGAAAAATGAAGGGGAAGTTCTGGAACTGCCCCTCTTACAACTGCGGCCTGCTCAAACTCTCCCTGACCTGTCGGGGCTGAACAAAGGCCCCGAGGCCAGCTGGAGAGGAGCCTTGTTGATTAGTCACTGTTCCCTTCCCAAGAGGACGGACCCTGATGTGTTTTCTCTTGATAGCATTGGCTCCTTTCAAGCAATAGGACTTCCTGTCTGATCAGAGCGCAATTTTGGCACCTCTGTGGAGAAAATGCCTTAAACAATCCTGTTTTAGCCTCTGATAGCAGATGTGTTTGCTTACCCATCAGCCACTAGTACCAGGTTAAAGAAGGGGTGAGATCTGAGGAGGCTGCTCTCCCAAAAGGTGTCTCCAAATCTGTTCTGAAAGACAATTTCCCCAGGGAGTCTAGGCCCTCTCCCCTAACCTTCAGAATGGCTCCTGAGATGCTGATCTTCAGATCTCCAGCCCTAGAATCTGGCACCAGGGTCCTGTGAAGAATACTGGTGAAAAGTCCGAGCTGCCCCGGGTCAAACTCAGTGCTCATCAATTGGTCTGTAGGAAGAGGTACTCAGGATGTGTTGGAGTAAATGCTCCCTTTTTACCCTACCCTGGGAAACTTGAAAATGGAAAATCCACATCCAAATGAGGGTATCCACCTGACACCATCAGCCATCAAAACTGTGACCTTCTGCTAACTGCTGGAACATCCCGCACTCCTTGCCTGCTATGTTAAGGCTGAGAAAAGAATAAAATGATAATGTTAGCCAGCACATGGCTTTTGCAATGCCAGACACTCTTTCAAGCACTGTGTAAATGCTAACTCATGGCATTCTCCCAACAACACGGGCCCTGCTATTATTTCTACTTCTTGTCACATGTCACACAACCAGTACAGGGCGCAGCCAGACTCCGGATCCAGACAGTCCAGTCTACACACTCTGTGCTTGTAACAACCGTGGTACTGACTCTGAAAACCACGCTTTCCCCTATCCGTAGCCTTCCCCGTGCCAAACCCTGGTGCCATCCATAACTCCTCTGAAGATTTTCCTCAGCCTGCCAGTTCCTAGAAGGTAGCAATGGTCATCTCTCCCTCCTTAACAAGCCGTGTCGCAATCACATGCACTATGACCATTCTCAGAAGTGACCTTGTTTTCTTGTTTGTTTGTTTAGAGATAAGGTCTCAAGTGGCCCAGCCGATGGTGTTTGGACTCAATATGTAGCGGACGATGACCTTGATTCCTGATCCTCCTGCCTCCACTACCTAAGTGCCAGGAATACAGGCATATGTCCCCAGGTCCAGCTCACAAGTGACTTTTGTCTCTGGGGAGGTGGTCAAATCGATGGCCTTCCTCAGCAGGAGGCTCCCTCTAAAGTGTACACGTGGCTGCTAGCACTGACATTTTCCTACTTTATTTCATCCTGGGTATGGTGGGCAAAGCTGCAGCTCCCTCACGAGACCCTGTCCTGGAGCTGAGGATTGCTGTATGTGGACAGGGGTAGGGTGTTACATTTACATATTGAACTACTGTGCTCTTCAGCTGCGGGTGAGGTGGGCAACTAGGATTACCTTCATGGGCCCAATGTACTCACAGGGGTCCTTCGAAGCAAACTTCTCATGTGAAGACTCGTCTGGAAAGTAGAGGAAGGGGGCCCAAGCAATCGTGAGACTGTATCACCAGGCTCCAGAGGTGTGCAGCTCTCTAACACACCCTCCAGAGACCCATTTTAGGCCTCCAACCTCAGGCCTGGAAGGCAGTAACTTTGTGTTGTTTTAAGCTACTAAGTTTGTGGTCACCTTTTAGAACGCCTCTTGGGGTCTTTTTGTTTTGTTTTGTTTTGCTTTTTAATGAATACACTAGGGACTAGAGAGATGTCTCAGCAGTTCAGAGCACTGGCTACTCTTCCAGAGGACCCAGGTTCAATTCCAGCACCCACAAGGCAACTCACACTGTCTGTAACCCTGATTCCAGGGGATCAGACTTCCTCTTCTGACATCCATGAACACCACACATGAATGTGGTACGAAGACATATATGTGCAGGTAAAGCACTCATACACATAAAACATTTTTAAATGAATGCACTAAGACTAGATACACTGCGATAAATGAAATACACAAGGTCTCTGTCTTGAAAGAGTTTACAAGGGGACAACGAGAGAGCTCAGCAGGTACAGAGCCCTTGTTGACAAACATGACAACCTAAGTTTGATCCCCACGACCCACAGAGTTGAAGGAAGAAACTGGCTTCTGCAATTTGACCTCTGATCTCCACCCGTACAACATGGCTCATGTGCACCCACACATACACATACACACACACACACACACACACACACACACACACACACACACACACACACACACACAGAGCTAACTTATTGGTCAGTTTTATGTCAACCTGACACAAGCTAGAATCATCTGGAAGAGGGAACTTCAACTGAGAAAAGGCCTCCATCAGGTTTACCTATACACATGTATTCTCTTGAGTAATGATGGGTTCGGGAAGACCCAGATCACTGCAGACGGTCCCGGGTGCTACAGGAAAGCAAGCCAGTAAATGCATCCCTTCGTGGTTTCTGTATCAGCTCCTGCCTCCAGGCTCCTGACTTGAGTTCCTACTTTGTCCTTCCCCAATGGACTATGGCACAGCATAGGTAAACTAAATCAATTCATTCCTTTCCAAGTTGCTTTTTGTCACTGTTTTATCACAGCAATAGACCTAACTAGGACATGAAAGAAAGGAAATGGAAAGGAGAGGAAAGGAGAGGAGAGGAGAGGAAAGGAAAGGAAGGGAAGGGAAGGGAAGGAGAGGAGAGGAGAGGAGAGGGAAGGGAAGGGAAGGGAGGGAAGGGGAAGGAAAGGAAAGGAAAGGAAAGGAAAGGAAAGGAAAGGAAAGGAAAGGAAAGGAAAAGGGAAGGGAAGGGAAAGGAAAGGAAAGGAAAGGAAAGGAAGGGAAGGGAAAGGAAAGGAAAGGAAAGGAAAGGAAAGGAAAGGAAAAGGAAAAGGAAAGGTAAACAGAAACAGTTTGCTAGAAATCCCAGTGCATGGGTAATGAATTCTAGTAAGCCGTGCCTCAATTGTATCATGTCTCACAAGCCTTTCTGACAGAGTGGGAGAGCTGCTCTCTGTGGGATTAAGAGCCTGTCAATGGGCTTCCCTTACTTCCTGCATTAAGCATCTAACATTTATTGACTATTTACTGTATGTGTAACTAGACCAAGTGTTTTGCATAGGTATCTAATTTCATCCTGGCTGCAGAACTCTGAGAAGGATATTTTTACCCCCATTTACCAGATGAAGAAACAGAGGCTCTGATAGGAAAAGTGACTTTCCTAAGAGCATGAAACCACTACGTGACAGATGTGAACCCAAGACATCAGACTCGAGCCCACCAGGTGCACGGAGCCATATTGGATTTGGGCCTAGCCGCTTTTTGACTGCCTGGCTCAAAGTGGCTAGGTGACTTTGGGCTGTTTGGCTACAGAGACTCACCCCTAAGATGACTGTCATAAGTCTTAAGATTGTTGGATAAAGCCTCTCCCATGAATTTACGGCACAGGAAGATAGCATTCAAGGGATGCCTCAGCTCGAGCAGATACCAGTTATCTCCTCAGTCTCCACCACCTGACCTCATCGCCTGACTTCTTTGCCTCCAGCTATCACTGCCTATACCCTCATCTCCCCCTCCTTCATATTTCACAAAGGTCACTCCACCTACCTGAAAGCCTTAAAAGCTGTAACGTTCATCCCAATAAACGAGACCTTGACAACAGAATCCTGCTTGGTCTCCTTCTTCTCTTCACCCCCATTTTGGCCCACAGGTAGAAAGCCTCTTCAGGACCCTGAATAACTGGGTCCCCGCTGGCGGGGACAACCAGGCTGTCCCCCCACTCTGCCCCTGTTACATCCTCTGCTGGGTGCCATATGAGGCAGCACAGGCCAGCACATTCTGCCCCAGGCCCCTCAGAAAGCAGCTATGTAGGGGGAGGCCCATTCATGCCAGTTCCAGTAAAAAGGGCAGAGGCCTTTGTTTGACAAACTCTGTTCCCACCCTGTGCACAGAGGGTGTTTTTCTCTCTGAAGCCTGACCCAGACTGAGATAAGCATTATTCAGGGGGGCTTGTGTGGGGCTGTCCTGGGTAAAAGCTTCCAGGGGAGCTTGTGTGGGGCTGTCCTGGGTAAAAGCTTCCAGCAGCCTTGAGCGGCCTAAGTGGACAAGGACAGCACCCAGTGGTACCAGAGATGCATGCCAAGGGCAGGGTGAGAGAGATGGGCTTTATTTCAGGTTGCTGTGTCCCAGGGAATTGCCCCAGAAGTCCCAGAGACTGAAGCCTGGCTGTCCTTTAGCTCTGGTCGTGTCATCCCTCTGAACCTTCTCTTTTGAGAAGTTCAGTTGATTTGGGAGGGGAAAAGGAAACAAGAAATGTGATAGTGATACTAATAGCTAATTAAGCGTTATTGAATTAAACTCCATTTAATCCCCCCGACAAACATTTCAATAATCTTTTATCATCTCCCATTTTATAAGCAGGGAAACCAAGACTCAAGGAATGAACCTGCCAACGCCACAAGGTGGGTGGCCCCACAGAGCCCGGTGTCCCCAGTTCCAAAGCTGGAACCAGAGGTGGAAATAGAGTCTCTGTCCTGCTTCCGTGTCTCTCTAGTTTGGGGGAGGGGTTGAGCTGTCCCTGATAGAGAGCTTCACTGTGGGACTCTAAAGTCTCTGGCCAGCCACACTATCACACTGAAGTGGAGTGGAGAGGAAGTGACTCAATCATCAAAGGTCTGCTCTTCCTCAGGGAACTATCCCTAATCACAATTATGCCACTACAATAATACAGTTTCAGAAAGGCTTTGAGCTGGGGCACTCTGTCGCCATGTAAACTGTTTCCTGTATCTGCCAACTCCAACAGCATTCGGCAATTAATAGGATCCAGCTCGGCCAACCTCTCTGATAAGGAGAGCCGCACCACTGCCCGCCTTGTTGTTCTAATGACGAATAGCACCATTGCACACAGGCATTCTATCCTCCCTACAGCTCGGGGACACAAAGCCTGGGGCCCTCAGGAGGCCACGGAAAGCCAAGAACATTCTGCCTGGTTTGGAAATTTCCTGGAGGTGAAAGTTACTTTCATTCTCATGATTTAAAAAAAAAAAAAAAGTGATGATTATCTGACCATCCCCAGGACTCCGGGACAGTGAGTGTTTGGGTACTGGCCTAGGACAGAGACCCACCGACAAGTAGACAAGTCCCAAAGTGACTCAAGGGAAGGAGTTGAGGGCTATGAATACAGTGACCTCAGGGTCATATCTGGGACAACCATGATCATTATAATAAACTACTCTATGGCCAGTGAGATGGCTCAGTGGGTAAATGCACTTGCGGCCAAGACTGACGAGTAGAGTTTAATCCCCAGGGCGCATATGGTGAAGGAGAGAACTGACTCCCATACACATATATACACTGCATCACAGAAGTTTGAGCTCAAACACACACACACACACACACACACACACACACACACACACACACACACACTAAATAAATGATTTTAAACTAAATGAGCGATCTGCTATGTGGACCTGGGGAAATTCTCCATGTTTCTGAAATGCTGTCAGCTGTCACACTTCACCATCCAGGGTCTCCCTAAATCTCCAGGGAGATTGACCATGATGGTGGCCAGCATCCCCATAGCACAGGGTCCAACACGGCAGGAGCTCTTACTAGAGCTCCCCTAGGCCTGTGTTTTTATCAAGTGACCAGTGCCCTCATTTCTTGTCACTGGGTGGGGCAATTCATTTTCTTGTGAAAGGTCAATTGTCTACCTTCTCTGGGGGCAGTGCTGACTAATTAACTCATTTGGACTGTAGGCCAACTTTGCACAGATTCACGCCTGATCTAGTTGTCGCCAAATGAGGTGTGATCCTGCTGCCCCTCTGGGGGGAGGGGGGAGTGACGCCTCAGAGCTTGCTCACTTTCCCCCTCCCAAGAACAATGCAAATGATAGCAGAGGGATTTTTGCTTGAATGGCCCCAAGAACCTCTGGGGGGAAGGGCGAGGCCCAGAGGATGTAGATGTTTTAAAATTAGCCTTCATTTTGCCCAGAAGACTCTGTCGAGGTGATTTGCAAATTGTGCAGGGTAATTTCCTCTGGTTCAGGCCTTTTGTGTCGCTGTGAGTTGTCGTTCTATGTTGGGCTCATTTTGCTGAATGTTCTTGGTAGAAGTCACTTTTTAAAGCTCTGGTTTCTACGCTTGAATAGAAGGAAGTAGGGAGGTAGTGTTTGAAAGCCGAGGGGAGGAGGGTGGAAAGCAATTTAGCTGTGAGGAGCTGAGTCCTGGCTCTCTGCTTCCTAGCTGTGTGACCTTGGATGAGTTAGATACCTGTATAATCTGTCCCATCGTCTAGAGCGTGGCGATAACCATCAGGCTCACTGTGCAGGGCTATGGTGAACAGAGATGCCCAGAGCCAACATATCGAGCTATTAAATGGTTCTCAGGTTGTGCTAAGCACCCTTCCCTGCTCCTGTGTCAAGACCTTCCTTAGGAATAGCAGACCCACACAGCACCCATTACATATGTCCTAGAATAAAACCCACAGCTCAGGCCCGGGCTCAGCCCGGCTCCCACTCCACAGGAGATGGGGTGAGGCACCTCGGTCCCCTGCTGGGTGTTCAGCTCATTGTTTTCTGACTGCCTTGGTTAGCAGACATTTCTTCTTTTCACTTGAGTCAAGGCAAACACTCTGTAATCATCACTTACTGCTTGCTGAGCACCTCAGAAGCGCAGACAGCTCTGTCTGGCTTTTGTTCTACATGGAAATCCTTCAAATCCCTTAAAAGAATTGGCACACCCTTTAGCTGTTCACTCAGAATAGTTAAGAGCGCTTTCCTGAGGTGTGCCATAGACTGTGGAAGTTATCCCCACTCAATTTCACGGGAGGCTGAGATCTAAGACATCGGAAGGCTCACCCAGTTAGCAAGGAATACATTGCACATTTCATATCTTTGGTCATGATATTAAGCCTCCACTCCTACGGCACCTAAGCCATCAGGGGTAGGTGATGGACAGGAGGTCATTCTAGAGGCCAATCCTCTCCTCCATGGTCAGTGCAGCACTTTCACTCCAACCCAATGGAAGAGCTGGAGGGAGTTTTACTGTGAAGATGTAGGGCCCCTTTGAGGTGGGGCCCAGGCTCAGCCCCTGCAAGGTCAGGCAGCAGGTTGGGGCAGATAACAGCAGGGGGCCACAGGAAGACCAGCTCTAATCTCTCAGGCCAGGTTGTGTGAGCATCTGGGATCTGGGAGAGGATACTACAGCCTCTGAAGCACTTGATTTGGGCCTGAAGCCCCTCCCCCAGCCTTCCTTCTCCTGTAACAATTAGCTGCCTCAGGAGATAATGGTCCAACTCTGTCACACTGAGTTCAAAGGGAATGGCTGACTTTGGCTTTGAGTTCTACCTAATAAAATAATACATCCTTTGCTTGGTCACTGTCATATTGAACCAGCATCGCTATGGGTGCACCTTTAAGCACGTTACTTTGAAGTTTTGCATCCTTGACCACTTATTAAATACTCATTCATTCATTCATTCATTCATCTATCCAGCCATAAATTTATCTATTGGTAATGTATTTCTGAGTCCCTACTGGGTGCTAGGCACTGTGATTGGCATGGAACTATAGTGGCAAGCAAAACCAGATAGATTTCCCCCTTGACCAAGTTTAAGATCGATAGAAGACCGAACGAAGGTCATGTCAGTGTTACTTAAGAAGTTCAGAGTGTACACAAAGCGAAAGCAAAAGGCAAATTAGGACTAATAAAAATAAGAAAAAGGAAAGTTCTGGAGGGGCCCAAGAAAGCCCCAAGAAGACAGTGTGGGCCTTGGTCTACAGCTCAAGTCCCAGGACATCAAAGATAGAGAAATCCTATCTTGGAAAAACAAAACAAAACAAACAAAGTCTGATGACCTGGATTCAGATCACAAGATCCCTGCATAAATCCAGATACAGAGCCATGGGTCTGTAATTCCAGACTCGTTATTGCAAGATGGGAGGTGGACATGAGAAAATCCCACAGAAGCCCATGGGCCAACTCGCCTAGGTTATTCAATACAGTGGAAACAGGAGACCCTGTTCCAAAGAGGGTGTAAGGCAAGGACCAGAGCCTGAGACTGTCACATGACCTCCAGACATACTCTGTGGTGTGTACATATCTACAGGAACACGCACAAAATAAATATAAAAAATTATAAGACAGCTCATTTACTAAGCTATGTATCTGTAAATTTTAACCTCAGTGAAAAATACTTTTAAATTAGTTCCCTGTCACTTAGAAAGAATGTCTGTGTGCACCTGGTGGCTGTTGAACCATTGTGACTAACTGTAAAAGAAATGTGTTTGGGACCAAATAATTTCAAGAATGGCAATGATTACAGTAACACTCTTCTCTTTTATTTTTCTTCTTTTGGTTTTTCAAGATGGGGTTTCTCTGGGTAGCCCCAACTGTCCTGGAACTCACTCTGTAGACCAGGTTGGCCTCGAACTCAGAGATCTACCTGCTTCTGCTGGGACTAAAGGTGTGTGCCACCACCGACCCGCCCTGCTCCTAGTCTGCTCTTTTCTATTGAAAAGAAATATGTGTTTGTGCCTGTGCCCTTCCTGCTACACTTCCTGTCTCCTCACTCTGTGCACCCACGTGAGCCCTCCATAACTTCACCCTGCTATGCCTGCTATATCCGTTCTGTAAGTTTGATTGGTTCTTGCTGTCTTTAATATTCTGAGGTAGTTGTAGTTCTGGGAGTAGATAGTAAGCAGGACAGACTTTTCCCTGTCTTCAGAAACGTACAGTAAACTGGTTCATTTAGGAAGAGTAGCAGGTGGGTTGGAGGCTGAAGGCAGATGCTCTTTGCCAACTGAGTAGCTAGAAAAGGCCTCTCCCAGAAGCCGCACTGTGGCAAAGATATACAGCAAGTCCTGGAACCAGCCAGACAAAGCTCTGACGGGGAAGGGTCCCGGGCAGAGGGAAGAGCCTGTGCAAAGGCCCTGAAGTAGGTGTAGACATAGGAGATTGGAGGAAAGGCAACGATGTCAGCAGCTGCGATTACAGGTGGTAGACGTTAAGGTCAAAAGGCCGGTGTGGAATGAGCAGGAAGTGGAGACTTTGGTCAAGGATCAGCTCCCCTGCTGTCCAGTATGTCCCTTCAGCTGCTCAATTTGCAAGTGCTGCCACAAGGTAGGAGGCACTTGAATGGCTGACTGGCTCATTAAGCAGCAGCAGCAGCAGCAGTTTGCAGAAGCAGGGGTCAAGGATCTGCCAGCCTCTCCCTACAATGTGCATCTCCCCGGGCAGGACCAGCCAGGCACAAATTACCTCACTAAACAACACCACCTGCCAATTCTAGCAAAGGTCTCACAGGCTTCCCTCGCCACCCCACCCCCAGCCGGGGTCAGCAGAGAGTGCCACTTGACTCCACCCTCGGTTTCCTCTTGAATGGCAATTATCTTCATCCTTGTTTGGTCCCACAGCTGTGAGCTTGGCATTTTCTGTGTGGGACAGAAAGACGTAGGTACTTAGGATGTGTCCACGTGTATGTGTGTAAGTGCAGGGACACGTGCGTCCTGTCACATATCTGCTGGTCAGAGGACAACCTGAGGTGTCAGACTCACCTTCCCCTTGTCCTGAGACAGGGTTCCTTTCTTGCTGACTGCTGGGAGGGAGACAGTCAATGAACACACGATAAATAATCGGAGTATATTCTGACAATGGTAAACTCCATGGTAAAAATGGAAGAAGGTAGGAGACTGTAGCTGGACAGGTGAGGTTGGAATGAGAGTGGCTAATAGCTTGGACAAACTTGTAGAGGAGTTCTCGCCTCTATCAGAAGATAGTGTCCAAGAGAAGACCTGAGTCAAAAGAACCAGCCATGGTCAAGACTCCCCTGAGTAACAGAAAGTGCACAGAAACCGGGGCAGGAAGGCTCTGACCTCTGGTGGACAGCAGAGCCGGCCTGTCGAGACCCCAGTTAATGACAAAGGAAAAGATGGGAGGTGGCGCTGGAACAGGGGCCCTGAGCCACTACTGTGGGTCTAGAGGATCAAGAGCATCAGGTGGTTTGATTTTTGAAGCAGAAGCTTCCGGGTGTTGCCAGGCTAGCCTTGGACTCCCAGGCTCAGGCAATCCTACTGCCTTAACCTCCAAGTAGCTGGCTCTCCCACCATGAGTGACCACAGCCATCATGGCTATTAAGTGTAGCCAAGAACCTCTGGGCTCCTTAGCAGGGAACTGGCTTGCTTAGAGTGCGAAGCTCTCAGCTGCGGTGGCTAAATGAGAAACTGCAGGCAACCGGACCTTACGGTTTGTCAGTGCTTTATTGTTTACAAAGATCCTCCTTTAGAATATTTTCAATGTTGTCTATGTGCATGTGTGAGAGTTCAAGGGTGCTCGTGGGCATGTGTGTATGCACGCATGTGAGAGCTTCAGGAATCTGCACCAGTAGCACTGGGCTTATAAGTTTGTCCCACCTGGCCCAGCCTTTTTTTTTTTTTTTTTTTCCTTTTTAACTGTGGGTTCTGAGGATCGAATTCTCTTTTCACAGACACTCACCAGAACGCAGCACCCACTCAGGATTCTTAATCATGGTTACAGGCCTGTGACCTTGTTCTTCAAGTACAGCCACCCTTGGCAGAGCCCTCACCCCCCAAGCTTGCTGTTAGTAACCTTGAATGCAAGCTAACTCCTGAGATAAAGCTAGGCAGTCAGTAGATCTCAACAGAAAACAGGAACCTAGCTACTGGGTCTCTTGCTACTTCCCACCTTCTTCCCGTCTGCCTACTTATTGGTATTTTCCAAAAAGAACTTCAGTGAACTCTAAGTGGACTTCTAGAAGAAGGTATTGTGGTATCGCAGCTTTAGTTGTGAAGAAGCAGAAGCCTGAAGGCATTCACTGGGAGCAAGTGACCACAAAGCCCAGGGGTTAATCCATTGCACTTCCTTAGTGTTGGGGTATCTGTGTTTGTTCAGCCTTGGCGTTTGAACTCCAAGTGTTATAAGTAGGTCTCTAAAAATAACGTGTTTCCTCTGTGACAGAGAAGAGCATCGTGGTACTCCTGAGATGAATCCATTGGTCTGCATGCCTGTCTACCCATCCATTTGTCTACTCGCCCATCCATCTACCTGCTCATCCTAGTAGCCGTTTGTCCTTCTGAGTTATGCTATCTTTTTTGTTTTGTTTGCAGTCTAGCTATCTCTTGGCTTTCTCTATTTGTTGTATCTAGGAGCTACAAGAAGAGGCTCCAGCTGCTTGGGCTCTTCCTCATTTGCTCTCACAGGGCTGTTTCTCTGGGCAGGACAGGCTGGTGCTGCCATTGAGTATGGGTGCCTTTTCCTTCTTCTCTGACTAAGGGCTCCCAGGGCACACCATATGCTCAGGGTGCACATTCGTTCTTCTGACAAGAACTGTGCCCTTAAATTTCTTGTTTGCAACAATGTCGCACTGGGAACACTGTGGACTCTTTCAGCTTTGCCATGGTAACGTTTCCAGGGCATTCCACTCCATGGAAGGCTACAATGTCATCCTTCTTGTAGATTTGCAGGTGTGTGGCCAAAGGAACAACTCTGTCATCTCTCAAAGGCCGAGAGAACACACACCGATGTCTGTCTCTCTTTGTATGTTTGTCCTCTTGGCAAATTACTAGAAGATAGTGTTTCCAGCTGAAAGAGTTGTTTGGGTTTTTGAGATAGGACCTCATGTAGCCCACGCTGGCCCTGAAATCGTGATCCTTTTACCCTACCTCCCAAGTGCTGGGGTTACATCTCTGAGCCACCATGCCCGGCTCTACACAGCACTTTTAAGGAGAGCATGGGTGTGCCCTACAGATGGTAGCTGGGGTAGCAAGAATGCATGAGTGAGTTCTGACTTGTTCTGTGTGGTCTCCTCCTTCCTGAATCATTGCCTTTGCATTTCTGCAAGAACCAGAATGGTGGCATGGTGAAGACCGCAGGACTGTGATTTCTCCTTTCCATCTGTATGGTCAATCTGTATCCTCTACTCAGTGTGTCACCACAGGGAGGCAAAGTATAGCTCAGAAGCTCACACGCAGATGTGCATCTGCTGTTCATCAGTGGTGCCAGTAAAGCGGAAGCAGCCATGGGTGCAGTGCAGCAGGGAGCTCACACGTGGATTCCTTCCTCCTGCAGGCCACTATGTCCTTCCTGCTCCATAACTCTCAGCTTCAGTTTCTTGATGTGCTTAGTGGGTCAGGAGATCAGGAGTCCCTCTAACTCATGTCCTCTGTCTTCTCCAAACAAAGCCTCACCTCTGCTAGGCAAGAGGACTTGTTATAAGTAGGATAAAAAAGGATGGGGGCTTGGATAAGTTAATGCATGCATCAAAGGCAGACAACGATCAACAGAAATGGGCAATACTGACCAAGATAGGTTTGTAGCTCAGTAAGGTACCTCACTCTACAGCTGAACAGAAAGGATTAAAGGAATTAATTAAATGCCTATAGAGGCCAGGAGGGTGAGAAGTGAGGAGAGTTATACCGCAGGGAAACATGTGAAACTCCCAAGATTAGCCCATTGATCTGAGTGTCCGGACAGGCAGCCACTTATCCAGCCACCATCTAGCCTAGTAGCCATCTTTGTCTCTGAGGGTCCACACACTGTCTATTCAAGTCCCAGACTTCGACGCTGTAGAGAAACTAGGTTGGTGCTGGTCTATAGGACATTCTAACTTCTCAAGAAAGTTTAGAAATTTTTATTGGATATGGAATTTTATTTTCAAATTATTATATTTGTGTGCGTGCATACGTGTGTGTGTGTGTGTGTGAGAGAGAGAGAGAGAGAGAGAGAGAGAGAGAGAGAGAGAGAGAGAGAGAGAGGTGTGGAGGTGAGAGGACATCTTGCAGGAGTTGGTTCTCCCCTCCTTTCATTACATAGATCCTGATAATTGAACTCAGGTAGCTAGGCTTAGTGGCAAGGGCCTTAATCCACCAAGCCATCTTGCTGGCCCCTTCTTGTGAACACAAAGTGAGGCAATAAAGCATGGTATAGTATGAGGAAATAGTTATTCTGTCTGACGATGCTTCATGAGAGCAGATACCAATAAAGGTAGCACTGCTGATTTCCGCAGCTCTCCACTCAGCCCCTGTCATGAGGAAAAGCATTGCTCTCGGGGGTTTGGACACAGAAACTGAGCAGCACCACATGAGTGCTGTCTGCCCTGACAAAGGCGGGCTAACCTAGGCTAGTACTGGGAGGCCTGCCCAGCTCCAAGAGGCCACATTAAGAATGTTATTTGCTGGAGACTGGAGAGATGGGTAAACATCATCTCTATTCCTGGGGACTTGGGTTTGATTGCCAGTACCCGCATGGTGACTCACAACTGTCTGTAATTCCAGTCCTCGTGGATCTGACACCTTCTGTAGGCAGCAAGCACACAAGTGGTACACACACGTACTCACAGGCAAAACACCCATGCACATAACATAAAAATAAATTTAAATTAAAACAAGAATGTTCTATGACTACAGTTATATGCCGTGTTCTCTAACGTCTCCATTTGCTTGCTTGTTAGTCTTATTTCTAAGTTGGTTCACACCTCGGGCAAAGAAAGGGAACTCTATTGATCGGGTCTCTCTGGACTCTGAAAGTCAGCTCTGTTCTCAGGCCTTAAATTTTCTTCTCGTAGGTGCAGTAGCTCATGCCTGCAATCCCAGCTGTGGGGAGGCAGAGGTAGGAGGAACAGTTTGTGACCAGCCTGGTCTGTGTAGTAAATTTCGAAGCTACATAGTGAGGCCTCGTCTCAAGAAAATAAAAAATGAAAACAAATGTCCTCTTTGTGACAACCAGGCAAATATGGGGTGCTTGTTTGGGGCTCACTACCAACCACCCCGGCATGCTGGATGCAGCAGGGTCATGCTCCCAGCCTGCAGATGTCTAGTAGTTCTCCAGGGTGGGGCCTGAAGGAACAGGAGAGAAGAGATCCAGGAGATGTGGGAAGAGAACAAGAAGAAGAGAACCAAACAGAGAGACATCTAGATGCTCATTAAGGGGGAGACGATGGAGTGCTGTGTGAAGATCAAAGTGGGTTTTATATCAGGTTCTGAACATTACACACTCGGGATCACCTATAATAAGGCCATTTTATTTCAAGTAACGATCTGTATCCAGGCACTCTTCCTGAAGGTGACACAAAAATAACAGCATCTCCTCTACACCCTTCCCAAGGTCGAAGGGATCAATCGAGTTATCTTTGGAGAATGCGGTCAACGAAAGCCCATTACCTACCTCATCAGTAGGCATGACCAAGGTGGCTGGAGTACGTCAAAGCCACGTTCAGAAACCTCTGAGCACTGAAGTGAATGGCCCCATTCTTAACCGGCACCAGGAAGAGCGTTGCTAATACCTAGGCCAACATTGAGAGGCAGTGCTCACCGTTTTGGGACTTGCTCGGCAGCCATTTATTGAGCACTAACTGTGCAACTCTCCTGGGTCTGAGAACGGGGAGCAGAATTGAATAAGTCTCCTGAACAAAGAGCTTACGGTGGCAGCAGCCTCCGGCAATTCAGTGTGCTGTGCTTTTGTTGTGTCTCATTTTACTCAAAGTGTATTTTTAAAGAATGTTTGGGAATTATAGCCCTACAATAAAATATGTTTTGTTTCACTTCCCTTATGACAGCAGTGACCTTCTGACCAAAAGCAAAATTCTGGCCTTTCTAAATATCCCACATTGGCTGGGCTTAATGGGTTTTCAAAATAAATGGATTGGATTTCTCAACCTGTCAAAACACAGAGCACAAGGGCTTTTTAGACTTGAGAGGCCCTGCTCTGAGTGCAGATCCCAAGCCGACGTTTGAGCGGGAGAGCAGAGGGCCAGCTTATCAGCAACCTGTTATTTTTTATGGAAGCAGGGGTCGTCAGAACAAAGAAGTGAGCTCTGGGAGGTCAGACCGACTTCAACACACGGTTGCCCGCCCGCTTGGGCAATCAAGGCAGCTGATGCCCTGAGCTCTCTCACTCAGGAGAGAACTTTAGGTGATTTTCTTCCAGACTTAAACCCAAGCTCCTGACAACACCTGTAGCCATGCTGGAAATGGCAGGAGAAGCAGAGCCACCAGAAGATGATGCCAAGGTTCAGACGCACCATAATAAGCAGGGGGATGGAGGAGGAAACTGTGCAGTGCGGGGCTGGACAGGTAGTTCAGTGGGTAAAGTGCTCACGCATGACGACCTGAGTTTAGATCCTGGTGCACGTAAAGGAGCAGCATGTGTGTGCTGGCTTGTAGTCCTGCTCTGGACAAGGGGTGGAGACAAGAGGACCATTGGGGGTTTGCTAACTGCCAGCTTAGCTCCAGGTTCAGTCAGAAACTCTGTCTCAAGAGAATAAGGCAGAGAGTAAGAAAATAGGACACCTGACAACCTCAACATGTGTGCATCCACCGTACACACAAATGCCATATGCACACACACACCCATATACCACATACACACATAGCCATACACCATACACACATATACACGTATGCCACACTTACACACACACACACACACACACCAATGACACACACACACACACACACACCAATGACACACACACACACACCAATGACACACACACACACCAATGACACACACACACACTCACACACCAATGACACACACACACACACCAATGACACACATACACGCAATAAATAAATAAAAAAAATAATGCACTGTGTGCTGGGGGTGGTGCCTTTAATCCCAGCACTCCAGAAGCAGAGACAGATCTCTGAGTTCAAGGACCGCCTGACCTACAGAGTGAGTTCTAGGACAGCCAGGCCTACCCAGAGAAACCTTGCCTCAAAAAACAAAAACAAACGGGGAAGCATGACATTTGATACCTATATTCTGTTTGTGGGTTTTTTATTGTTTTGGGGGGGTGTTTGTTTTTCTGTGTGAGGCTGCCCAATTCTCTGGAGCTGAAGTCACAGACAGTTGTCAGCTGCCATGTGATTGCTGGGAATTGAGCCTGGGTCCTCAGGAAGAGCAGACAGTGCTCTTAACCACTGAGCCACCTCGCTGTCCCTTGTCTGTGTATTTTTGAGGTGTATTATAATCCGCATTTGGGGGTAGTGTATGAAGTTGGATTGTGTGATGCTGAGGGAAAGACTCCTTTGCCATGGTGAGGACTAACTTGGATGTAGCAGGGCCTTTGTATTAACGCCTGGTTCCTCACGTCTTTGCCTCGCCATCTTACTTACCGTACAACTTCTCTGCTTTGTAATGACAGCGTCTTACATATCCCAGGCTGGCCTCAAACTTGCTGCGGCCAAAACTAACTTTGAATGTTTTTTTGTTTTTTTTTTGTTTTTTTTTTTGGTTTTTTTTTTTGGAGCTGGGGACCGAACCCAGGGCCTTGCGCTTCCTAGGCAAGCACTCTACCACTGAGCTAAATCCCCAACCCCACCTTGAATGTTTTATCCCCCTGCCTCTCTACCACCGAAAGTCCTGGGATCTGAGGTTTGCACCACCACACCTTGTCATACCTCGTTATGTGTTACCGATTGTTGTGGATCCAACCTAGGTTTGCACACATGCTAGGCAAGCACTCCTAGTGGCTGAGCTATACTCCCAGCCTGTAAAGATTTAATCCTGAAACATGGATGAAGGGAGAGGAAAATCCCACAGGCTCCTTTGAGGTTCATGAAGGAAAACAAAGTCTCAACAGGAGAGGAGCCCTCTTCAGGAAGGGCTTTTATTACACATAAGCAAACATACTCCTTTCCAGAGTGCGTGTGTTCCTCAGTGCCCTCAGACTCTGTCGCAAAGAGATTAAACTCATTTCTCTGAAGGAATTCTGGGAGTATGTGCTTCCTCTGTTAGAACTGACTTTGTGATATTCTGCGCCTTCCTATCAGGGTAAGGGGAGGGCCCTGCTACGGCTATTTTACTCAGTAAAGTCCTAAAGTCTTCACAGAGGAATGGGTGAGTAGCAAAAAAAAAAAAAAAAAAAAAAAAAAGAAAGAAAGAAAGAAAAGAAAAAGAAAGAAAAGGGTGCCAAATACCAACACCAACTGCCCAAAACCCATTGCTCATCCAAGACACTATGCTTGGGGATCCTGCAGCATGACTCAGAAGGGGTCACTTAAGAATCCTGCTCCAACTGTAGCACGTCAAGGGTGCAAAAGCCCAATGGGATAATTCTGCTTTTCCTTTCTGCTGGCTCTGGGTACTAGCAGATCATTAAACAAACATCAAGAGCAGTCCCAGATGTTGGAAATTACAGGACAGAAGGATTTCCCAGCCAGGATGTGAAATAAATCGTAGAACGAATGCCCACAGACAAAGAGAGGCGCCTATCATGCCTCTGTCAGTAAACAATGTGGGAGCCACAGTGGCATAAAGTGGAGAGGGCTGATACGGCCGCTGATGTTTCTGTCTAGCCATTACTGTGAATTGCGAGCCAGGGAGCAGTGTTAGGAGCATATTGAACTGGAAGAGGATAGTCCACGGCATTCCCAAGTCTGTCTTCTTTTTATTCTTTATCATCCCCACCACCTTGACCTTCCCCGTCAGCATGGTTATCCTCATCCATCACATTTATCCCCATCCCTTCCCTGTGCACCATCCCTCACAGCTTAGCGAGAACTTCCTCATCTGCTCAACACCGTGGTCCTCAGTTAACTCTCCGAAGTGGGAAAGGCAGAATTAGCATGGCCGCTTCCCCAGAGTGTAAGCCAATGCTGAGAGAAGGGGAAGGGCAAGTCTTACGTCACAGTTCAGCTCTCCACGTACAACATTAAAACATTACTCTGAGATTATTAAAATACTTAACAACTGAGGCATGGGGCAAGCCAGTCAGGACAAGCACATCACTCAGTGGATGTGACCATTCTGGTTCTTGTACCTGAATGTCTCCCAGGTACGATGCCTGAGATAGACAGTCTGCTTCTACACCCCAACATAGCACCGTATATGTCTTTTAGCCTGAGCTTTCTCACCATGTCCCCTGTCTGTCCATTCCTGAATAAGTACAAGATGGGCTGGAAGCAACAGCCCAGTACTCTAAAAGGGGCCTTTCTGATTTGTCTTCCCTGACCATCTTCAAACCAGTGGGGGTGAGGGAGGGAAAGTGAGAGGGCAAGAGAACTCTGACACAGCTCTGTGAGAGAAACAAGTTCATCCCTCTTCAGAGCTCGAGGGAGCCCACGTCAGCCTTAAGGCTGATCTGAGGGAACCACGGGTTTCCAAACAGAAAAAGTCAGGCAGAGAGGGTCCTGGTGTGGGCGCAGGCTGAGAATGAATGAGAAGTCTGTCCCACACTGGGAATGCAGCCTGCCCCTGCTCCTCCTGGCAAGTGGGCACACTAGACTGGCTCAGGCACAGCACTGCAGAAGCAGACAGGCATCCAGCACGTCCTCCAAGCTAATAGAGAGCAGGCTCCCTCCAAGCTCAGGAACAGCAAGAAGATAGCCAGCTTCTCCTTTTCCCCACCTCCACTAGTGCCACTCGCTCTATTTTTAGGCTTAGTTTTATCAGCTCTCCCTATGGACTAATCTTTGAAAAGAATCTTTTCATTTCAAGAGTCACATACTGGCAATGAAAATAATTAGTATAGATAAGCCAAAAAAGTAAAAGATGTTTCAATTCACCTGTAAGTTTCCCATAGCCCGGCTTGACCAGTCTGTAGGTTACCCTTTGAGACTGTGTTCTAGGCATGAAGTCATCACTGTAGTGGCAATCAATAAAACCCAACGCCATTATAACCAATGTTTTCTCTACATCCTATCTCAAAATTTGGGGTCATTATCTCTTTGCTGACAATGTAAACTTAATACAAGCATCTGAAAATATTTTATTGCATGACTATCTTGCAGATACCATAAAATCAGAGGCAGGTAATATTTATTAGAAATATCCAGGCAGTGCTCAGAAACAAATCGCTTGTGCCTGAGCAGTGTTCTGTGTTTTCAAAGTGGTCATGTAAAACTCAAAGCCCAGGGGAGCCATACATCACCCCTACATAAACAATAATAACAATTCTTGATTTATATCTTTATATTTTCTTTTTTTGGCCTGGTTCTTGCGGAAAAGTTGGTAAGAACTGATTAGACTGTTACACCTTTTTTTTTTTTTTTTGAAGATGGAAGATAGAAGAAAATATTACCACAATGAAAGAAGGAGAAACCCCAAAAGAAAAATCTGTTTTGTTTTGTTTTTTTTTTAAAAAAAAAAAAAAAAAAAAAAAAAAAAACCGAGAGCTTGTCAGCGTGATGCACAGCTCTGAAGGTTAGAGCAAAGCAAAACAAATGTGAGCTATTTCTCGGATCAAAAGTTTCAATCATCTTTTGGGCTTGCTTCTTAGATATTTGGATAGCTGTAAATGACAAGCAAGATGTCATTTACAGGGGACAGGGGAGGGTGGGAGATTCCAGAACGAGATGCTTTGGGGCGAGACGGTCTTCATCAAAAGAATTCCTATCGGTGGGAAGGAGCAGAGCTTAACATTAAGATGAAGGTGTGTTCCTTCCTTACGAGGATAATCCTGCCGAATTGGTGTGGGGCAGAAATGTGTGCGGAGGTATATGTCACTAAGCCAGGGGCCTCAGCTTTTCATGCAAACAAAGTCTCCTGTAAGAAATCATTTTGCAGGACTTCTATTTTAGTTGTGTGCACCTGAGGGATGGGCACGGTCATGTGCGGGTGCAGGTGCTCACAGAGTTCAGAAGAGGGCATCAGATCCCCTACAGCTGGAGGCCGCAAGCCACCTGAGGCTGGTGATGGGAACTAAACTCATGTCCTCTGGACGAGCAGCCAGTGCTCTTAACTGTTTAGCCATCTCCCAACTTGTTTTGCAGGATTTTAAACAATGTATAATTGTGCAAGTATTTATCTTATAATTTGTATACACACAGACCTGCTTACCTAAATCTTACATACTGTATGGCCGTGACAATTTCTGAACTTACTGGTTTGGAAATTATGGCATTTAAAAGACTATCTGAGTCTGGGTGAGCCTTTTTTAAGTGCTGATGATGAAACTTCTTGTGTTTATTGAGATTTGCTTGCCAAGAAATCAGCCACTAATTCCCTGAGTTGGAAAAGAAATTCAGTTCTTAGAGTATTCCTCTTTAATTAGGAGAAAGGTCTTACTGTTTGAAAATGTGGTGAGCTTCTATTGAGAAAGGGAAAAAAATTGATGTGAGCTAAGGAATTGAATTCCAATGTGTGTGTGTGTGTGTGTGTGTGTGTGTGTGTGTGTGTGTGTGTGTGTGAGAGAGAGAGAGAGAGAGAGAGACAGACAGACAGACAGACAGACAGACAGACAGACAGACAGAGACTGAGGGACAGAAAGAGACAGAGAATAGGAGAGAGAAAGACAGAAGGAGGCAGGGACAGAGAAATAGAGACAGAGAGAGACAGAGGGGCATGTGCATGTGGCTGTGAGGAGACAGTTTGAGGCTGTCAATTCTCTCCTTCCATCATGTGACTCCTAGAGATCCAATTCAGGCTGACAGGCTTGGCAGCGGGTACCTTTACCTGCTGAGCCACCTTGCCAGCCCTCACCATGTACGCTTATAGTAAAAAGTATCAAGAAAAAGAATGAAAAGAAAGGAAACATTAAAGAGCGAGAATGAATACTCTGCCCCATGAAAACAAACAAGGGGAGATTAGAGACGGATAGGAATCACCAAGAGTGGGAAAGGATGCTGGTAGCAAAATAACCTTCATCATGGTTGTTAAAATAAACACAGGCTAGCAGGTATGAGCACTGCCTGCTCTTCCCGGGGACTTAGGTTTGAATTCCAGCACCTACTTGGTGGTTTACAGCCATCTGTAACTCCAGTTCCGGGGGAATCTGACGCCCCCTTCTGGCGTCTACCGGCCTTGCATGACTGCAGTGCACAGACACCAGGGAAAGAACTGCAGGTGGGGCAGGCGGCAAGGACCTCACTGAAAAGGACCCTAAACCTGAAGGGTAAGAATAGCCAGCCAGAACTCTGTGTTTGGGGTTTAGGGACCTGTGAAGCAGAACACTGAGGCAGGAAGGGGTCCCCATGACCAAGCACTGCTTCTAGCTGTGTCTTTAAGGGAAAAGGAGAGGAGAGGGACCTATGGTGAGGAATGTGGATTTTGTTCTAAAAGCAACAGTAAGCAGCTAAAAGAAATATCTTAAAGGCGTCATGAACTGTACTTTGAAAGATTGCCTTGGCTGTACCTCATACCACATATAACAGTTCATTCAGGATTGGTTATAGACCTAATTGTGAGGGCCAAAACTAAGGCACTCAGAAGAAAATAAAGAAGTTGATCTTTATGGCCTTTGGTTTAGGAAATGGTTTATCAACTATGACTCCCAAAGAAGGAGAACAAGAGGAAGGGGGAGAGGGGAGGAAGAGGAGGAGAAGAGAAGACAGATTTGAATTTTCAAAATTAAAGAATTTATGCTTCACGGTACACCACCGTAACTGCCAATCTTTAGTATCAAGTGGATATCAGTTGGATTTGGAACTGAGTAGGAGACACACCTCCAGATACATCTGGAGTGTTTCCAGAGAGGTTTCACTGGTAATGGAGACTGTCCCAGAGTGTGGGCAGCGCTAGCCTAGTACTCCAGACTACACGAGAGGAGAAAGTGAGCCGGCAGCAGCACTCGTCTCTCTGTGTCCTAACTGCCCATGCAACATGACCATCCATCCACCGCCTCTTGCTCTCTTCTCCACCACAACAGACTGTATCCTCAAAATGTAAGGCCAAGCGAGCCCTTCTTTAGGTTTTCTTTCTCATGGCAGCAAGAAAAGGAGCTAACAAAATCATAGGGAAGGGAAAACTAGAATCCACAGAATGGGAGCTGATATCTGCCAGTCGTGTATCAGATGAGGTCCGTGTACGCAGGATATATACGTACACGGGTATATGTATGTACCCAGTCGTGTTATCCACTGGTCTCATTTTAAATTATGCAGAGGATATAAGATGCCTAAATAGCCAATAAGCACATCAGGAAATAAGAAAACACCCATGTTACTAATGATTAGGGAAATGCAAGCCAATCCAAGGAGGGCATGTCTACCCAGCAGGATGGCTGCATAAGAAACACATGCAGAATCTACGGCTCACAAGGATATGGAGACCTTAGTGGGGTGTAAAAGGCGAGGTCACCTTGAATAATAACTTAACGGGTTTTGAATATTAGTAAACATAGCCAAGCACGGTAGTGAACACCAGTAGTCTCAGTTCTGGTGAGGAAGTGACCAGAAAATCACGAGTTCTCGAAAATAAACAGATATGGGCTGGAGAGATGGCTCAGCGGTTAGGAGCACTGACTGCTCTTCCAGAGGTCCTGAGTTCAGATCTCAGCAACCACATGGTGGCTCACAACCAGCTGTAATGGGATCCGATGCCCTCTTCTGGTGTGTCTGAAGACAGCGACAGTGTGTCATACACATTAAATAAATAAATCTTTCTTTAAAAAATAGATGCATATAAGAAGCACAGCACTTTCATGGGACCAGCAATTCCATTCCTAAGTATACAAACAGTTAGGACAGGAAGCAGACACACCCCACCCAAAAGTGCACAAATGTAGAAAAGAGTAAAACATTTTAAAAAGCTTTTGTCCATTAGTCAGTCCATAGACAGAAGAAAATTTATATAAATTAATATACGAACAGGAAAATAAATACTGGTAGATCCTATAGTGGGGATTGGTAGATTCTATAGTGTGGGTATTTTTTACTATAAAAAAAAATCACCTAATTGCCATGGCCTCACAAATCAAAAACTTCACACAGCTAGAGCAAGCTGTAACATAGTAAACTGTAAAAAACACAGTATGCTCAGTGAAAACAGGAAGCACACAGGACCTCATGGGCCTATTCCATTTTCATGAAATACTTGGAATAACCAAATCCATGGAGACAAAGAAAAAGATTCGTGGCTTCCAGTGGCTGGGAGGCACGAAGCAACAGGGAGTGTTTGCTATGGGGGTGTACCTTTGCCTGGGGGTGATTAAAATACTGAAAAACAAGAAGTGAGACAGTTGTTGTAGCTCACACATAGGATCCCAGCACTCCAGGACTCTGAGACAGAAGAAACACCATGAGATCAAGACCACCTTGTGCTACACAGTGAACCCTTGTCTCAACACACACACACACACACACACACACACACACACACACACACACACACACAGCCAATGATTATTCTGTACGATCGTGAATACATACAAAGATGTATTCTAATGGCTCCATTTATATTACAGCTCAATATACAAGCAACCACAAGAACAAAGGTATTTGACTACTGAACAGAAAACAAGGGGGAAAGAGCCTTATGGGAGAGAAATGGCCACGTGACAAATTAAAAAGCTGCTGCAAGCAGGTCAGCTTTAACGACACCAGAAGCAGGGGAATCCTGTGACTTCCAGACTGGCCTAATCTGTATAGCAAAGTTCAAGCCAGTCAAGGCTGCATAGTAAGACTCTGGAGAAGGGATGAGAGGAGAGAGAGAGGGAGAAAGGGAGAGAGGGAGAGAGGGAGAGAGGAAGAGGAAGAGAGGGGGGGGGAAGGGAGGGAAGGACGGAGGGAGGGAAGGACGGAGGGAGGGAGGGACGGAGGAAGGGAGGGGATGCTTGCTGTGCTCAGAATCACGTGTAAAGTCTACTTAATGCAACTTCCAATGCCCTTCAACTGAAGTTCGTGTTACCTTGGCCCTGTGCACCCCTCCCACCTCTTCTTCCCTCCCTATGCATACCTCATGTGTCCTTTGTGCCGACCACACAACAGACATCATCCCCTCTACACCCCAGGGTCTCCCTGGCTCCAAGTTTTGACATATGATGTGCCAACCCTGCCATGGCTGTGCTTGGGTAACTTCCGCATGTCCTGTCCAGCATTCCAGGTCAGGGCAAAGCAGTCTTTAAAACATCCTCATGGCATCCTGGACAGCACTCATCAATCAGCAGAGAAGGATTAAAGCATGGCCAGTTGATCAACCAGGGTGGAAGGAAGGAAAAATCATAAGCAATGTGAAAATAATATGAAGAAATCTGGCTCTTAAAATCCCCTCAAAATAGGACAATATGGGGCCTGCAAGACGGCTTAGAAGGTAAAGGTGCTACCTGCCAAACCTGACAGCGTGAGCGCCACCCCTAAAACCCACACGGGATCTCAGTAATCAGCGTTAGCATGGAAGAGGTTGATAGCAAGTGTTAGTTCTCTTAGCTGTCAAAATAACCCCTTTATGTAGGTGCCGCTTTGTGCCTCGTCCACCATTTTGCAGGCTTGGAAACAGAAGCACAGTAAAGTTAAGTGGGAGGCAGAGCCGAGTTTCAAATTTACATGGCTAGGCTCCGCTCCGTGCTCCTGACCAGGATGATCTATCTATTCCTTGGTGGGAGCTGAGCTATGGTTTTCACTCAAAGCTAACACACAGATACTTTTGATAAATATTTGCAGAATGAATCTTTGGTTAGTACAAGATGGTGGTTCATTTGCTTAGCAAATATTTAAGGACCTTCTGTATGTTCAGCACTATTCTGGACACGAAGTCGGCATAATACAGATATTCAGCCTCTCACGTGGCAAAGGAACCCCTTCTCCTGCATCCCCACCTGTGTTTCAGGAGAGAAGGTTAATGCCTGTGAAAGTAGTTCATTTCCTTCTTGGTTCTGTCTTTGATCCTTTTCATTCAAGAGACCAGCCTCCTTGAGACTTCTACCTGCAGGGGCCGCTATGTCTGCACTGTGGGACAGCCTCTTAACTATGGGATAGCCTCCTCTCTGCCAGAAGCATCTCCCATTCACTTGCTCCCATGGTTGCTTATCAGGTAACAGGTACATTGCTAGCCTGTGAATAAAGAAATGAAGGGAGGAGATCTTTCCCTCAAGAAATGCATGGTTCTGGTACTGGAGAGACAGCTCAGCAGTTAAGAATATGCACTTGTAGAATCCCTGAGAACGAGCATCTCTGTCAGGTGACTCATAACTACCTTAACCCCAGCTCTGGAGAGACCCTACGCCTGTGGCCTTTGTGAGCACCAGCAGACACACAGTTAAAAATAATGACTTAAAAAAACAAAACAAAACAAAGAAGTGTGTCGTTCACTAGGAGAAGTGGGCATTTTAAAAAAGAATGTCCACGTGTTTCTAGGTGGCCATGCTGTAACAGGTTCTCAAGTCCCTCAGCCTCATGGCTTCAGAACCATTCAATTTTGGCTATGCCAATATCGCTTAATGTCCACCAGGCATAGAGAGATAAGAGGCATTAAAACCCTGTACCTCCCAGGTTGTAATTCTAACAACTATAGCCAGGAGAATGGAGCATGCATACCTACCAGGGATAAAGGCGCTGGTTCCTCCCCAGCATCACATGGACCACATAGGTGGTGCAGTCCTGTGATCCCGGCATCCAGGAGGGAGAGGTAAGAAGAGAAAGAGTTCAACATCGTCTTCACCTACATGGTTAGTTTGAAGGCAGCCTGAGATACATGAAACCTTATGTTTTAAAAGATATAAAAAAATTACATCAAGTCAGGCAGTGATGGTGCACACCTTTGGTCCCAACACTCAGGAGGCAGAAGCAGGTGGATCTCTGAGTTCCAGGCCAACCTGGTCTACGGAGTGAGTTCTAGGACAGCCAGGGCCACATAGAGAAATGTGTCTCAAAACAAACAACAGCAACAAAATATCAAAACAGAATGGGGACCTTTTTAAAAATAAAGAATAACTATTTACACATTATTTACTGATGTATTCTGTAGTAGAGGCGATTTGAAGTACAAAGTATACAGGAGACATGTGTTGGTTATGTAGAAACAATGTGCCTCTCTACATAAAGACCCAAGTATACATTAATTTTAGTACAGCCAGCAAGTAAGAGAACCAACCACCCATGGAAACACAAGGACATATCATTTATTTAGCAGGTGGTTAACAAAGAGAACCCTGGTGTTCTATCAGGCCCAGCTAAAGAAAGAAAAGTCAGGCTAGCAAGATGGCTCATCTGTCACCAAACCTGAGAATGTGAGTTCAATCCCTGGGGCCAACATGATGCAAGGAGAGGAACCAACTCCCTCAAATGTCCTTGGACCTTCATACATGTGCTGAGACACACACATTCATGTGAATACCTGTACAGAGAGAGAGAGAGAGAGAGAGAGAGAGAGAGAGAGAGAGAGAGAGAGAGAGAGAGAGAGAGAGAGAGAGATCTGGAATGTTGCTGGCCCCATAGCTATGGTAAATAAAGGCTAACAGCATTTTTTCTTGGCTTACTGATTTATCAAAATCCTGCCTGTGTCTGGACACCCAGACCGAGCACGCCCGCACCTGGTCTGACACCCCGGCTTTCAATGTTTCCCTTGCCTTCAGGCGCTTGGCTCAGGCTTTGGGAATCTCAGGAGTTGACAAACCAGCATCGCCACCTGGAGGGCAACACGAGAATCAGGGTAAGAAAAGAATGTCAGGGGCTCCGGTATAAACTAACTCAGCTGTTTTGTACACTTGTGCTGCGCTAATGAGACCACGTTCACAGGCTCTTCCCCAGAGGGACCAATTAGCTTGACACTGAGAGGCACCCTTTGGAGCACAGCCTCGGTCGTTACCCTTGGCCCCCAAGTCACATTTGTGTGGCTGTTGGTCAGGAAGTGGCTTTGTCAATCTAAACTTTTTCATAATTTCGAATAAGCCCAATTGTAAAGTAGTGTGGGAACAACACAGCGATGAAGACCTGTCCCCTACTCCTAAGGGCCATGACCCTGCAACAATATTTCCTCAAATGAGCCCCGAGACACTAGCGGGAGCCCTGAGGATAAATGGTTCCGCAGAGTCAAATTAGCTCAGAGAACATTGATCTAATCAAAGCAAGAGGATTCTTTACAGGAGAGCTCCTCAGAGTCATCTGCATGCTGACGAGGGCTGTTAATTTTCTGAGATACTGTGTACCATGCTTCCCAAGTCTAGACAGCCACAGGCAATCCCCTCCTCCCACTCCACCCTCCCATAAAAAAAAATGGTTTGAAGTAATTTTAAGTAATAAATGATCTGGCCCAGGGTGTGGCTACTTCTTCAAGAATATGTATTTTAAGAGACAGTTTGTCAGCAGAGAAAGGATCACAGTCAATTGCTAGGATTACTTTTAAAAGTAGATTATAGCACAATGTTCTACTAAAAAAAAATAAAACATTTGGGAAGAAAAAAGGCACTCGAAAAGGCACCAAAATATCAATAGTATTGATACTGTTGGACTGTTTGCTATGTCTCTAAGGTCTATGTTGTTCATGTTTTCCTCAGTGAGCATATATACAAAGGTTAAAGCAATGGGGCTGGAAAGACGGCTCCGTAGATAAAAGCACTTGCTGGTCCAGCACCCATGTGACAGCTCAGCTCAGCTCTCTGTGAGTCCAGTTCAAGGGGACTCACCACCCTCTTCTGGCCTCTGAAAGCACTGGGAATGCATGTGGTGCATAGAGATACAGGCAGGCAAAAACACCCATACACAGAAAATACGGATAAGTCATGAGGCTTGGTGCACTTTTAATCTCAGAACTTGGAAGGCAGAGCCAGGCTGATGTTTGAGGCCAGCCTGGTCTGTATACCAAGTCCCAAGACATCCAGGACTATAAAGTTAGACCCCATGTTTCAAAAACAAATTAATAATAATAATAATAATAACAACAACAACAAAACAACAACAACAACAACAACCACAGGGGTTGAAGAGATGGCTCTCAGGTGAGAGCACCTGCTGCCTTTTCAGAGATACTGGGTTCAGTTCTCAGCATCCTTGAGAAGGCTCACAACCATTCCTAAATCCAGTTCTAGAAGATCTGATGCCCTCTTCTGACCTCTCTTGGCACCAAATATGCATAATGCAGTGTACATACAAACACACATGCAAGCAAAAAATAATCAAACACATAAAATTTAAAAGAAATAACTATTTACCAACCTGGTGTACAGAGTAAGTTCCAGGGTAGCCAGGGCTACGCAGAAAAACCCTGTCTCAAAAAATCATAAATAGATAAATAAATAAATAAATAAATAAATAAATAAACAAATACATGTGTTAAATAAAACCATAGAGCACGCATTGTAGGAGAGTGTACTGTATTCATAGGGTTATTATAAATTTGTAATCCATGTTAACACTTAGGGAGGGTAAGTAAGTGTCTAGACAGTGAATCACCGGTCTGTCCCATTTAAATGACACATAAATCAGATGAGGTAAGGTAGGTCTTTTGTTCTGATTTAAACTTGGATAAAGGAAAATAAACAGAAAAATAAACCATCTAGAATCAGAATTTGGACTATTACATCCCTTTTGCCATCTACCCTCACTGGCAACAGACACATACTAGCACCAACACCAACACCACCAACACCACCAACACCACCACCACCACCACCACCACCACCACCACCACCACCACTGTGAGAGATGAGATTATTCCACCAGGGAGAGAGAAATAAGCAATGAAAAAGATGACCTCACTGTAGGCCATTCAGTGTCATGGCGTCATGTATTAAATACTCACTTAATTTGTGCTGTCCCTGTGTCAAAATGCCTGACCAAAGAAACCTTAAAGGAGGAGTGGTTTATTTTGACTCACAGTTTAGGGGTGCAGTCTATAACATCTGGATGTAGGGGAGTGGGGGGTGGAGAGATGGCTCAGTGGTTAGAGCACCGGCCGCCCTTCCTGAGGTCCTGAGTTCAACTTCCAACAATCACATGGTGGCTCACAACCATCTGTAATGGGATCTGATGCCCTCTTCTGGTGTATCTGAAGGCAGTGACAGTGTAGTCACATAAATAAAATGAATAAATAAATCTTTAAAAAGAAGAAGCAGAGCGAGATGAACGCTGTGCTCAGCTTCGTGTGCCCTTTCTACTCAGTTGGGAACCACAGCTCATGGAATGGCTACCCTAGTGTAGATAACCTCTCATAAACACACCCAGAGGCTACTTTAATCTCCATAGTCCCTCACAATCAGGGCCAGAATCTTCCCAGTGCACCTAGATTCCCATCACATCGATGATCCATGTTAACTATCTCATGTGCCAAGAATTATTCTGCATGTTGACATATATAATAAATACAAACTGGCCCTCTTGGTGCTTTAAGACCTGACCTCTGTGATAGATAGATAGATAGATAGATAGATAGATAGATAGATAGATAGATAGACATATATACATAGACATATAGATAGACGATAGAAAAATACACATATAGATACAGAGATAGATAGATGATAGATACACACATATGTACATAGGCACATAGATTAGATAGATAGACAGATAAGGAGAGAGAGAGAGAGAGAGAGAGAGAGAGAGAGAGAGAGAGAGCTTGGATCACCTCTTTCTTGCTCTCCCTCACTGATCACTAGAAATCCCTCAAGTTATTTTTTTCTTCCACTTGGTTGGGCAGATAATTCTGCACTTTCCCGCCTCTCCATGTGCATTCATCTCCATTCCCTACTTGCTGTAGCCAAGCACCATAAATACACTGTTAATAGCAGCCCTTGACCTCAAGCACAGAGGAGGAGGAAAAGTATTCCTTCACTAATAGCAAGCGTGCCTCCCTCCTTAAAAGGGTGGGGTGGCTATTGTCACTTGGTTTGGAATACTCTTTAGTTTTCATTTCATACTCTCTATAGCCATCAGTCCCTCCACTAATCCTATTGGCAGATGAGGAGACCAATGTCACTAGGTATAGTGGCTCCCACTTTCAGTAGGGACACAGCGGCAGGTGGATCACTGTGAGATATAAGCCACCCAGATCTATGTAGTGAGTTTCAAGTCAGCTAGGGTTATATAATGAGATCCTGAGTAACCTGACTAAAAATAATAACAATAAAGAAGGAAAGGAAAGTGAAAAAATAAAAAGAAGACAGATAGATGGAAGGGAGTGAGGGAAAGAAGAGAGAGGGAGGGAAATGACTGCCTTTTCTATTTACCTCTGACAACAATGGTTGCCTAGTAGAAAATTCCTCCTGTTTCTCTGCACTCTCACCCCCATTTCCGTTTCCTCTTTAGGAGTTGAGCAATTCTCCAAATTGGAAAATGACTTCATTATGCTTAATTCTTTAATTGCCGGAGATCTTTTTCTCTGGCCTCCTGGTATGAGGAGTGGCTCTTTCCCCCTTCCCCCCAGTATGTCCACTGGTCCCCTAATCCAAGCTCCACAAAGTTGAGCAACTTTTCTGTTCTTTCACTGCCTCCTAGGTGAGCTTGCAGCTGATGTTTTCTACCAGCCAGGTCTTAAAGAGTGAGCTGGGCGCGGGGCAGAAGGCATCACAAAGCAATCTTAGACAATGTGTTCTTCATTACATCCACAAAATGCCACCAGCACCTTTGACCAAACGTTAATACTGCGTGACTCTGACATCTTGAGATGGAGCTGGAGTTTGAGAAATGGTCTGAGGGTTGATTAGGGTCCAAAAATAAATCTTTTCTACTGCCACGAAGCAGTTACAGTTGCTCAACTGAAATACCAGCCCTTTGGAAAAGCTATCAAATCCACTCATGCAGTTGGGTAATAGCGTCATCCCAAGCATTTCGGATGCCTAGTTGGAAGCACAGTGTGGAGTGAGTTAAGCGGACACAATCCATTATGTGAGACATTTCCAAGACAGGATATATGTTTCCAGTGCTAGCACTGACTGGCGCAGACAGACGCCCAAGTGCCCCTTTCAGAGGCTAGACTGGCACACTGTCATAACACTGATCTTCCATTTGCTAGGGCCATATCGCTCAGCTATTATGTCACATGATCCTCAGAGCAATCCTTGATTAAGGCTCTATTATTATGTCCGACTTTCATGTGGAGAAGCAGACTTCTAGACATGAAATACACAGCCCTCGACAATATAACTAAGAAATGGAGTGCTTTCAAATCCAAGTTCCTGGGCCACGGCAGTCCACATCCTTAGTCAGAGGCCTGAGTCCACATGATTTGTGCAAAATGGCTTCAATGTGACTTTGGAGTTGGATGGTCCTGCATGCAAATTCTGATTCCATGAGTCAGTCAGCACCTGAGACAAATGTAAGAGAAGAGATAGATAGACAGACAGACAGACAGACAGACAGACAGACACACACACACACACACACACACACTTTGGATCCTAACTTTGGAAGCTTTAGCCCATGTTTTGTGAGTCTGTTGTTTTGGAGCCTAGTGAGGAAGGAGCAAAGCAGTCGTCTCATGGCTGGAACACAGAAAGCAAAGAGGGGCAGAATCCCACTATCCTTCAAAGGCTCACCCCCCACACACACAGTGAGGAGAAAACCTCCCACTTAGGTCCTCCATTCAAAGTCCCACCCCCTCCCAATAGCAGGAAGCCCAAGAGAGAGCCTTTAACTTGTGGGCCTTTGGGGGAACATTCTAGATCCAAACTTTAACCCCCATCTAAATAGTTGAAGCACCTGAAACTCAGTGGTACCAGCACCCAGCTAGAAACAAAATACATATTGTGCAACATATGCAACATATTACATCCAAAGATCCGCAGGGCTCAGATCCAGAACCAAAATCCTTTTAATTGCATGACAGGGAGAAAAAGATTTCTATGTCAACACTCTTATTTACAGACTTAGAAAACCTCCTACCCAGGGCAGGCACTTAATTAGTTGTAGCTATTATGAGTCTTTTTACTTTTGTTACATTTTAAAATAACCACCCCAGTCACAAGATGTGTTTCAACTTATTCTTCTCCTCTACCCTCTCTTAAAAACAAAAAAAAAGACAAACAAACCCCTCTAAGATGTTTCTATTTGTTTTTCTTTCTTTTTAATGGTGTGTGCGCATGAGCACACAGGTGCCCACCCACAACATGAGGATGCAGATCAGAGGACAACTTACCAGACTTGGTTCTTTCCTTCCAGCTCTGGGTCCCAGGGATTGAACTCGGGTTTTCAAGATTGGCAGCAAGCATGTTCACTCACTGAGGTAGCTCGCCAGCCCGTTTCTCTCTATCTGTACCCAAACAGAAGATGGTAGCCAAAATCTCATCTTGGCAGACCCAAGTCATGTCCCCTCAAGATTTGGTTTGAACAGCACATGTCTGGAAAGCTGAAAAAAAAAATAGACACACATCACCACCACCACGGATCTCCAGGCAGAGAAGGCAGAAAGCCACTCACAAGCCTGGCTTACCCACGTTTACAGTTGGAAAGGAAAGACTGAAATTCAATTCATAGATTTCCCTTAGGTTCACCTCGTGCCAATCTGCATCTGACTTGACCCTGAAAGTCCCTTCTTAATCCAGGACTTGTCCTCAGGGGTAAGTATCACCAAAAATTCACTGCCCCAAGGACTTGGGGACTCTCATAACTGACCAAAAATTGCCAACATGCACATACCCTGCCTTCCTGGTGAAGTGGATGATGGGCCCTGTATTCCAGACCCCATATGCCCTCATGCTCTCCAAGGCCTCATTTCTGTACTATTTTTTTCTCCCTACCATATCAGCTTGCCCTCCTCTGTGTTGTTACTTTCTTTACACAAACACTTCTTAACAAATGCTCCGGAGGCCAGCAAGAAAGGGAACGAGCACTTTCACCTAGCCTGGTGACCCGAATTCAATACAGAATAGAATATGCATGGTATCTTCTGGCCTCCACACATGCATCATAGTACACATGTCCATGTGTGTATAGTAGAAAATAAATAAATAAATGTAATTTTAAGGTAAAAATTGTCTGAGTGTATGCTTGTATTGCAAGTGCATCTTGGTTTGCAGTACCTGAGGAGGCCAAAAGAGGGCACTGAATCCTCAAGAACTGAAGTTACACAGGCTTTGCAATGGCCACATGGTTTCTGGGAACCTTGCTCATCTGCAAGAGTAACAAGTATTCTTAACTGCTGAGCCATTTTTCTGCTCCCCACCCGAAATCTAACTTTCTAGATAGCCCAGTAGTTTGTGACTGCCTGGCATGTAGGACGTCACCAAAGAGGAATCTTCTCTTAAGGCGACCTGAGTCTCTCTTTCTGTGGAAATACCGGGGCACAGCGGTTGAAGCGGGCCTCTCACACGTGGTTAGCCAACTTCAGACGGAATGTGCTTCCCTGAGAAATGGGCTGGGAGCCCAGAACGGCTGAAAAGGTGTCTCTCTCAAGCAAATCTGTGAGCAAGCTGATAACCAGGAAAACTGCTGAGCCACGAGTCAGATGGGAGCTGAGCTCAGAAAACGCAGCAGGAGCCAAACCGGTTGCCAAGATGACGCAGGCAGAAGCCATGCTGAAATCCAAAGTGCAGAGCAGAGACGGCAAACCGGGGAGAATGGCGTGTCTATCGGCCCACTGTGGCTGGCACGGACCGGTCGGTCTTTGTGATGGTTTGAATAAGAATGGCTCCCCGAGGCTCACATGCTTGAATACTTGGTCCCCAGTTGGTGGAACTGTTTGAGCAGGGTAGGAAGTATGACCTTACTGGAGGAGGTGTGTCACTGGGGACAGGCTTTGAGGTTTCAAAAGCCCACACCATTGCCAGCGTCTCTGCCTCCCACTTGCAGATGAAGATGTAAGCTCTCAGCTATTGGCTACTGCTCCACCCCATCTGCCTATCTGCTGCCAGGCTCCCTGTCATGATGGCCTTAAGACTCAAACCCTCCAAATCCATGAGCCCCAAACTAAATGTTTCCTCTTAAAGTTGCCTTGGTCGTGGTGTTTTGTTATAGCAATAGAAAAGCAAGACGATCATGAAGGATACAGAGTGTACTGGTTGGTTTAGTTACCTTGACACAAACCTTGACGTATCTGGGAAAATGAAATCTTTTTGGAGAAATGTTTATTTTACTTCATGCCTATCCATGTTTTGCCCTCATTTGTGTTTATGTGAGGGTGTTGGATCCACTGGAACTGTAATCACAGACGGTGGTCATGTGGGTGCTGGGAATTGAACTCAAGGCCTCTGGAAGAGCAATTGGTCCCGACCACTGTGGGCCACGCCATTCCTGGGCAAGTGGTCCTGACTGAGAAAGCAGGCTGAGCAAGTCATGAGGAGCAAGCCAGTCAGCAGCACCCCTCCATGGCCTCTGCCAAGGCTCCTGCCTCCAGCTTCCTGCCTTGAGCTCCTGCTCAAACTCCCTTCCATGATGGACTGTGATTGGGACATATGAGCCGAAATAACTCCTTTCCTCCCTCCCCAAATGGCTCTTGGTCGTGGTGTTTCATCACAGCAACAGACATAACTAAAGCACACGGGAATGCCACATGTACCTAGGTCTGTAATTAACAACAGATGTTCACCAGATGTTCAGCTTGATGCGCAGTCTTACTTATTTTCCCAATAAAATGAAGATGTGTGAGCTAAGTGTGGTAGGATATGCCTGAAGTCTCTGAATTTGAGAAGCTGAACAGGGGAAACCGTAAGTTCAAGATCAGCCTAGACTACACAGCAAGACCCCACCTTGAAAAGAAGAAATTATAATATTATGTTTGGTGGTTGTCTCCCCTTTAACAGAAGGAAGGCCCAGAGACACTGAACTCCTTTGCTCCGGCCTATGATAAATGCACGAGAGACCCCATGACTATAATCCTGCCCCTCTAAGTATTTGGTTACAAGTTCTTCCCTCTATATGCCCTGTGCATAGCAATTTACCTTCTCAAGAGCTGGGGTGGCTTTTTCTTCTCATTCATCAACCACGTGGCATTGATAGTCAACACTGTTTTGTGGATAGATGCATTCTTGGTAGTTCTGCGATAGTGCTATAACCTGTACGTAATATAATTAATAGGCTAATATCAATATCTAGTTCTCACAGCCCATGGGCTTCCTAGTGTCTGCTGTTGGCCTCTGGACTACTTCCAGTGTCTAGGTTTACTGTAGAGCACTGTATTTTCTCTCACTGGAACACGGAATGAGAATGAGAAAAAGTGGTTTTAAGCTAATGAAAGAAAAATAACATTTTGTGTCTTTCATGGGACTATTCATGAGGAAGCCAATTAAACAAAACACTAATTACACAGATTAGAGGACCAGCTCTGGGATGGTGATCATAAAATTAAAGTGGCTTTTCTAGTAAACTTAAATATCATAATTTCCACCAGAAAAAAAAACACTTGTACTAACATATTGTAAGCATACAGTACTTCCCTATCTCGGCGAGATAAGGACATTTTTCAAAAGTGACTACCCACATAAAACTGAAGATTGTCAGAACGCCACGATTTGGAGAGAGGGAGGGAACACGTCCATTTCTCAGTGAGCTGCATTTGATTGATAATGTGCCAGAAGTGTGTGTTTGTATCAGTATTTTAAGTCTGAGATGTCTAGCTTAGATTTAAAGTGTGATTTCCTGAGCACCTCTGTAGGATACTACCCTCTAGTGGATGAGAAGAAGAACGCTCGGTCCCCCAGGAGCCGCCTGTCATCTGTCATCGGGTGTCCACGTGCCTGAAAGTTAGCGCAGCTGTGTCTTCAGGCTTGCGTCCACGAAGGCTACGAAGGCTACGGGAAAGTTAACCGGTGTAAAGAGACTAAACTCCCTTTATCGCTTTTTTAAAAAACATAAGTAGAAAACGAGTAGGAAGACTTTAATCACTTAAGCAAGCCATAAAGCATCTTTTCTAGGACTCACAGGAAGTGTAATTACTTTCATCATTCCTATGCTAAGATCCCTGACGAGAACGACTTAAAGAAGGGTTTGCTTTGAGGGTAAAGCCCATCATTGTGGGGAAGGCGTGAGGATCTGGTCATATTTCATCTGCAGAGAGAGATGAAGGCTCACGTGGTGCTTTCTCCTTTAAAAATATCTTTTAATTATAATTGTGTGGGTGTTTTGCTTGCATGTGGGTTTCTATACCACTCTCCTGCCTGGTACCTCGGGAAGCCAGAAGTCAGTTCTGAGCTGCCACATGGTTGCTAGGAATTGGACCCAGGACCTCTGGAAAAGCTTTTAACCACTGAGCCATCTCTCCAGCCATAGGTCTGTCCTTTCTATGCAGTCTGAGACTCCCACCCACATTCAGGGTAAATTAACCTTAGTTAACCTAAGTTCAATGACCTCTTAGAGACATGCGTCTCTTGGGGGCTTGTGTCTTTGGTGGTTCTAGAGCCTGTCAGTCTAGAGCTAATCAACATTAACCCTCACAAGTCTAGTCCTTGTCAACTGGACATGTAAGCACACCATTGTTAAGCCATAACCTATTTTGTCCAAGGTCGTATCCATGCAAAAATGCATTTGGTTTGACTTCAAAAGTCTTCATAGCCTTTCACAGTTTCAACGCCAAAGTCCAAAGTTTTTTCTAATACTCAAGGAAGTCTCTTAACTGTAAGCCCTGTAACATCGAAAGAGATGAGTCCGGCTAGCAAGAGAGCTCATTGGGCACGGGTGCCTACTGCCAAGCCTGACTACTTGATTTTGATCCTTGGTGGTGAAAGGAAAGAACCAACTCCCACTCGACCACTGTGGCACACATCCACTCACACCAGCCGCCACACACATATACAGGAAGAATGAAAGACAGAAAGTCCCATCATTCTGATGTACAGTGGCACAGCATAAGCACCCCCATTCCAAAGGGGAGGAGCTAGGGCATAGCAAGGAAAACACCACCAAAGCTCAGCAGGGCAAATGCAAATCCTACAACTCCAGATGTGGTCCAGACCTTAAGATGGACTTCCCTGGGCTTCAGAGGGCTTGGCGAGCCCCTTGCTTCCTGTTCTACTGCTGGACGCACACTCATCCCCTTTTGTGGGCCTCCTCTACTCTATCTACAACTCTCTTCAGTGGAGGTCCCAAGGCCCTGGCATCTCTGACAGCCTGACGTCTCCAGGACACCCTGGAAGTTTTCCTCCACAGCTTCATTCCGTAGGCTCTCCCATCCCTTTGACTCTGCCACGTACTGCCTAGCCCCAGTGATTCTCAGGTGCCATGATTCAAGACTCTGATCTCCTCAACCTTGCACTGTGGTAGAAAATATTTAGTCTCAATTCGGGGCCTTTACCCTGCCTTTGAACATTCAGTTCCTGGATAAAAGCCACCCAACTTTTTTTTTTTTTTTTTTTTTTTTTTTTTTCTTTTTTTGGAGCTGGGGACTGAACCCAGGGCCTTGCGCTTGCTAGGCAAGCGCTCTACCACTGAGCTAAATCCCCAACCCCGCCACCCAACTTTTATTATTTACAACAAACCTTAACCGGCACTAGAGCTGGGCAGCTGTCTACCCTCCATGCCATTAGAATCTACTTTCTATGGATAACCTCAAGTTATTTCTGACTATGCTTCATCTGGGCTGCTCTTTTTTTTTTTTGGTTCTTTTTTTTTCGGAGCTGGGGACCGAACCCAGGGCCTTGCGCTTCCTAGGCAAGCGCTCTACCACTGAGCTAAATCCCCAACCCCTGGGCTGCTCTTAACTCCCATTGGCCAGCACTCAGAGCCATGCTTTCTTGACTCCTAACCCGTGGTTAGGAGACTTTCTCCTCTTTCCACCTTCTCTCTGTCCTTGTGGTCTCCTTGGACCCCAAAGTCAGGAACACCAAGCCCTGCCTATATGGATTCTAATCAGCTATAGGCTGTAGCCATCTTTATTCACCAATCAGAAATAACTCGGGGGCAGGGTCACACACGTCACTTGGGTCTACCTGCAGACTTTCTTACCTTTGGGGCAATCAGGTCTTGAGGGCCTGCATGTAGCATTACAATGCATAGCAACAGAGCAAACTGCAATGTTCATCTTTCATGACTACGAAACATATACTATCTTGGACTACAAATTTTATCCGCTCCTGTGCACTGGCCAGGGAGACACTTCCCTAGACCATCACTTGAGGCATCCTCAGTTAAGCTTTCTCTCTTTTTTAATGAATTTGCATTTTCAAGAGTCAGAGACTGCAGTGCTGAGGTCTTGCCCTCAGGACACTCACTCTGTTGTCCCAATAGAGAATAGAGTTTCTACAATGCTGCTAACCTCTTTAATAATTACCACTGCTTTTGAAAGCTTTTTATTCATTCTTTGCAAATCTCACATCCTGCACCCCAATCTCACTCATTGCCCACTCCCTCCATATCCACCCTCTGCCCTTGTAACCTCCCCAGCAAAATAAAATAAGATAGAATAAAAACAAACAAGAAAAGCATCTGTGGAAGCTGCAGGGTGTCACAGTGTGTCACATAGTATACCCTTTTGTCCACATATCTTGTAAATGTTCATTGCAGTGAGCCATGGTCTGTTTCGAGGCCTCTGGCTTCTAGACTTTCAATACTGGATCCTTGCAGGGACTCCTCATGGATATCCTGTTGTTGATATCCATGTCATGGAGATCCTGCAGCTTTGGATCTACAGGACTGGCTCTCTCATGAGATGGGATAAATTAGGGGGTGGGGGTTGCTCAAAGCCTGGATCTGGGCCTGGGAAGTAGCTGAGTTGGTCAGCCCACCAGCTCTCCTGTGCCTGCACTGCCAGGGTGAGCTCACCCAATGCCACAGTCAGCAAGGGGCAGAGGCAGCTCTCCCGCTCTCATGTCCTCTGGGCCAGCTCACCTGCACCATTGTCACCAGGGCCAGCTCTGCTCTGCTGCCCAGGCAAGACACAGGGCCTGCTCTCCAGAGTTCTGCAGCATGTCAGGGCCAGCTCTCTTGCTCTCATGACCTTGGGCCAACCCAACCACCTGCCACAGGCTACCACTGCTTTTGAATCTGCCTTGCCTGTAACTTTAAACTTGTTCACACTTTTTCTTGTCAAACTGCACGTTTTGTGTTATCTTCTGCTGCTCTCTTCCTTCTCACAGTCGACCTGTATGGAAGCAGTAAGCAATAGCCATGGCACAGCCTAATACTATGTTATACGAAATTACTTCACCAGACAAGCTAGTCTATTTCTAGTTTATCCTCAATCAAGTTTTGAGAACAGACAGAATACAGTCACACTCTTCTCCAGACTATCACAAAGTGACCCCTAGTCTAGTTCTCGATAGAGTCCATGTTTGCCTGTGAAACGTCATAAGCCAGGCATCAATTGTCAGATTTCTCTTGGGATTCTGCTCTTCCAACTCCCACCAGAATGGTTCATTCAGGCTGTTATGACAAAATTCCAAATGTCACAGACCAGTCCCAACTGGCTACAAGTCACATGGCCAGGTTTATCACAGCGATGCCTAGACTTCAGTACCGACTTTCTATTCTAGTTACTTCTCCTCCAAAATTTAACACTGAGAAGGAAAGGTTTATTTTGAGTCACAGCTGAACCATCTTTCCTGTCCCCAAAGCTTATCTAAGCATACAGGGATCTGGGGCTGGGGTGGGGGAGGGGTGCAGAGGAAGCTCAGGAGTCTCCCAGGAGGGAAAGACTGATCCATTTCCACAGTCCCAAACATCCTGGCTGAGACTGCAGCTAGACACGAATGCAGGGTGAATATGAACAACCCAGAAAGTGTCTCAAGGGACAAACAGAGAGCAATAGATCCAAGAAGGTAAAGGAGATTTGGTCGCAATGGCTAACCTTGACAGTGACTCAGGAAGGACAAGTGTATCACGAAGATTCTGGTCCTTCAAATACTGGATGCCGGAACTGGCTCAGGCCTGTCTCTGAAGGTCATTGTGGAATTGGCTGTGGCGTATTTCTGAAGGTCAATGTGCTGACTGGATTTTTTTGTTTGTTTATTTGTTTGTTTGTCGACTTGACAAAGGACTGGGTCATCTGAAAAGACAGAACTGCAAATGAGGAAATGTCTCTGTAAGACCGAACTGTAGGCAGACCGGTAGAGAATTTTCTTAATTGGTGATTGGGAAGGGCCCATCCTATTGTGGGTGGCACCATCCCTGGGCTAGTGGTCCTGGGTTCTATAAGAAAGCAGACTGAGCAAGCCAGGAAGCAGCACCCCTCCACGGCATCTGAATCAGCTGCTGCCTCCGTGTTCCTGCCTGGTTTGAGTTCCTCCCTTGGCTTCTCTCAGTGAACTGCCTGTGATTCAGGATATGTTAGCCAAATAAACCCTTTTCTGCCCAAGTTGCTTTTGGTCATGGTGTTTCATCTCAACAGTGCATTTAATGAACAAGACAATGGTTTTAAAAAATAAATAAGTAAACCCAGGGCCCCAGCTCCTTAGCAGTGACAAAAGGCTCTCGACAGAACATAGCTGAAGCTACACTTTCTCCTGAAAAACCACTAATGATGAGCTGATGAGCTAGGATCCGCCTCTGCTTCTGGGCAGTGGCTCCTGCAAGCCAAGCCCTGGGCCGTGTATCAGTAACTGATGCGCCATTTGCTGCAACTGGGAAGGGAAATGGGGACCAAATCCCCAAACTGGAGCAGCCTGGCTCCCCGAGGCCATGCTCCACGAAGGAATAAAATGTGAATCACTAGTGTGGGTCCGCTCAATGGATGTGGCCTGAGGGAAGGGGGGCCCACCCTCGGAGTCTCTCACCCTCGGAGTCTCCCACCCACATCTACAGCAGATTCTCCTACTAACTATGGTTACTGTGTGAGCAGAGACCAGGATCCTGGGGCCTGAATTTGGCTACTGTCTAGCATGACCAGCTTCCTCCACACTCTATGCTCTTCACTGCTGTCCGCCCAGCGAAACAGAACCAAACCAGCCTGAGCTTCGCTACCTTAGAATACCTATTCGTGCCGGTGGGTTCTAGGGTACCTAAATGCAGCCTTATGAACAAGGAGAAACGGACTTCTGAATTTCCGATTATCACCAGCAGGGGGAGCCTCGAACAATGCAATCTGGGAACAGAGAGAGGACTTTCCAGCATGAAGGAACCCCTGCTCACAATATCCACGAACAGACACAATGTTCTACCTTCGATGAATAGTAATTACTATGGAAAATGGTAATACTCACATTATAATCTCCTCTTATGAAATGTAAACAGAGTCTTCCTGCTAGTGGAGGAAACTAGTGAAAAACAGACGTTCTTCTCTAGAAGTTGTGTAGACCAACTACAAAACTCCCAAAGTAGTCTCCCTTACACTTTCTCACCCCTCCTTGCCCTCCTACTCTTTAAGATTCGGTTGCCTACTCTAGCTGTAACTATAGCAACCTGGCTGGTGGGAGATTATGGAAACTCCTACACATTCTTTTAGAGTCAGGTAAGTCTTCACCTTATCCATGAGGCCACCGCTAACACCGTCTTCAACTTCTGAGAAGACTCTGTGACTACACTGCACAGGTAAGCTGGACTCTTGCCTCATCTCTCAAATCTCCCTTTGTGGCATTGGATGAGCTCTCCCAGCAAGATGGCTCATTAAGTAAAGGCACCAGCCATCAAGCTTGATGACCCAAGTTCGATTCCCAGGGCCCACATACAAGAAGCAGTGCTCTGGCCAACACTAGTGTGTTGTATCACGTGAACACATATGTGCCTATGCACATACAATCAATAAATAATTAAGATTTAATAAACTTTTTAAAAAGGACTTTATCTACTTGGCTTATATTTGCACCCCTGGTGTATACGTATGGCTGGTGCAGGGTCACTAGACACTGATCACGCGTGTCAGACACTTAAGGCGGCTGTATTGCATTGGAGTGGACAGGCCTGAGGCAGACTGTCCAAGGGACTGAGTCGAGGCAGGGAGGCCTAAAATAACCGGCAACACAGTCAGAAGAGAAGTGTAATTCATGTCCTCAGGCAGAGAGCTATGCCTGGCATGCAAACCATCCAGGAAAGCCCAAGGGAGGCACTGGAGAAAAACAAGGAAGAAGGAAACTCTCCAGGAAAGCCAAAAGAAGCAAGGCACTGGAGAAAAACAAGGAAGAAGGAAACTCTCCAGGAAAAAATGGGAGATGGAGTAAAACTTGAGAAGCTGAAGTTCAGCCTACTGTTAAAGTAACTTTTATTTTCCTACAAGTAACTATCTCGGATGCTTACTGCCTCGGACTGTTAACCTAGTCCTAGTCCCGGAAGCTTCTAGCCTCCGTACAATCTAATCTAGGCCAAGATGTTTTCAGCCTCTGAGACTTACTGCTGAATATGCTCGCCCTTTCTTTCTGAGCTGTGGCTGGCTGGCTCGTCTCAGCTGTTCTGGGACAAACTCCTCTCCAAGCTGACTGAGTCAATCTGGCTTCTCTCAGTTTCTGACTGAATGGCTCTGCTTGGCCTCATACTAACTTCAGCAATGTGTTCTAATCTTCTGGTTCCTTCCCACTCTCTGGCTTGCTCTGCCTTCGCCTGGGCCGAGTATGTTCTTTCTTCAACCTGTCTCTACAAAACTGCCTCCTGTTGTTTCCCGCTTCCTCTCTCTTCTTGTGAGAGTTGGGCACATCCTATTATGCCAAATCTTTTTCTGATTTGTCACTTTGTCTGCCACTCAACTAGACATCACTGGATGCTCCCTTCTACAAACTAACTTTACCTTCATTATTTGGCATTAAAGGTGTATATTAAGGGGGTGTGTGTATGTATTCCAGCTGGGGAGATTAAAGGTGTGTTCTAAGGGCTGAGTCACGCTATGACTAGAAACATTTTTTTTTTTAGTAAATAACACAATCTCTGGGTTCAGTGTGATCAAATATCCTGCAACAGTCTATAGTTCTTGAAAGTGGTCACCACAAAATGTTCCAGACTTGTGAGAGAGCACGGGCGTCTGATTTTTAAAAATGGTATCAACTAAGTTTCTTGCAGAACTGCACAACAAATCTAAGGAGTGAAATTTGTCCTCCTCGTTGGCTCAGAGCGGCAGTGTAGAGGAGGGTGAACCTGGTACAAATAGCTTGCAATCACCCTTTCAGCCTTTGAGCCACTTGATTACAAAAACCAACCCACTTTAAATCAGTACAGTGAGATACCCAAAGCCAACCTGGGCTCAGATCCACTCACAGTGTTGAAAGGGTTGTTTGTTTGTATCCTTGGCTGGCCTGGAACTTGCCACATCAACCAGGCTAGCCTTAAACTCAGAGAGGTGCACTCGCCTCTACCTCCTACACACTGGGCTTAAAGGCCAGCTCGACATTATAGTCTGTATCCTATAAAGAATCTCTGTGTAGCTCTGGTTGTCCTGGAACTTGCTCTGTAGGCCAGGCTGGCCTCGAACTCAGAGACCTGCCTCTGCCTTTTGAACGCTAGGAGTGAAGCTGTAAGCCACCATGGTTTTTTTTGTTTTTTGTTTTTTTTTGTTTGTTTGTTTGTTTGTTTTTTTTTTTTTGTTTTGTTTTTTTTGGTTCTTTTTTTCGGAGCTGGGGACCGACACCATGTTTTTTAAATGAAGAGGAGAAGAGAAGAGTTGATGGTTGCTGTGCTCCATTTACTGCGGAGTTGATTTTCGGCCTCAGCAGAAGGTCACATGGTTCCCTCAGCTTTTGAGCTGCGTATCATTGCTTGATGAACTCTGTGCTATTTTCCCTACTAGTCTTTCCTTTGAGTGAGGAGGCAAGGACGGCTTGTGCAGGAGTGTTTGGTCAGCCAAGCTATCCCACCAGCATTTCATCCTTCCGTCTACTCTTTGTTCCCCAACTGAGAATTGAGCTTGCTTGCAGAAGCAGAGATGGCACTTTGATACTCTCCACCTCCAGTGGGCCTTGTTAGTTTTCTTGTGATACCAATAGGTGGTGGAAGCTAAGCCACAAACTACTTCCCTAGGGAGCTCAGCTGTTAGTAAGAGACATGATAGGAAGGCTGAAGCAGCAGGCTAGAAGTAAGTGCGATTTCAGTCCCAACCTTAGCCATAAAACCATCCCAAATCAAAGACCGCATGGGCAGGCAGACATGTGGACTGAGATTTCAAATCCAAAACCTCAAGGATGACATCATCCGTTTACCGAAATTTACGCAAATACTTCTAGAAAGGGAATGTAGCAAGCAGCTGAGAGTCCTGTGAGCAACACACCCAAGGCTGGACATGCAGACCAGGGCTGTCCCACAGGCTCAGCAGCTGCGCTTATCAAATGCCCCTCCCCACAGAGCAGCACTGCCCAGACCAAGGGCCAGTAGGAGCTGCAGTAATTCCGCAGGAAATGTACCTGTATCGCACCTTCGGGAGCCTGCAGAGCAATCTAACCAGGAGCAGGACCCTGCCCTGGGAGCAGGAACCCACCCGCACCCCACAGGGCAGTAGCTACCATTGGCACTCCCAGCCTGTCAGTCAAGGGCCAACTGTATCAGCAAAAGGCAATCAGCCTTCTGCAAAGTGTGTCAACTTCTTGATAGTAAAGAATGAGGTGCAAGCATTATGACTAAGGAAGTACACAAAGAATCAAGGTTCGAGACACAGCAAAGGTAAGAACAGAACCCTGACTGTAGCCAGCTGACTGTTGAGGGAGGTTTTGAGGATACTCCACTCTCTGTGGCTCAAATCTCATCACTGAAGTCACTCATACAACAGAAAGGCCAATGTAAGAATGAAGATGGAATATATTCTAGATATAGTGATCTATGTTTGTAATCCCAAACCCCAGCACTCAGGGATCTTGGTTGAGTTAGAAACCATCTTAAGCTCATATAGACAAGCTTGGGCGAGATAGCGAGATTCTAACAATAAAAAACCAAGTTCTGGATAAGAGAGTAGACTAGTGGCTATCTATGTGGAAGCCAGTAAAGGAGAGACTCAGAATTTAGAAACAAACAAAGCAAAGCAAACCAGAACTTACTCCAAAGAGGGAAACAGACGAAAACTCAAACAATTCACACTGGCTGGAGATTTGGCTGGTAAAGTGTTTGCCTAGCATGCCTGAAGTCCAAGGTTCAGGCCCTAATGTCCCGTATAACAGGTATGCTGTTGCACATCTGTGACCCCAGTACTTGGGAGAGAGAATAGAAAAAGAAATGGAAAACTTCAGTGGGATTTACAGATCCATAAAGAAATTGTATTGGCAAGCTAAAAATCTTATCTTTTACAAAACAGTGAGAAAAAGGTCATAGGTAGGCTGCGCGTCTTTAATATCAACACTCTGGAGGTAGAGGACGGTGGATCTCGACAAGTCCAAGGCCAGCCTGGTCTACTTATCAAGCAAGCTTCAGGACAGCCAGTGCTAAAAAGTGAAGCCCTGTCTCCAAAAAGAAGAGGAAGAGAAAGAATGAAAGGAAGGAGAGGGTGAGGGGGATATGGAGAGATGGCTTGACAGTTAAGAGCAATGGCTGTTCTTCCAGGGGACCCAGGTTCAATTCCCAGCACCTACATGGCAGCTCACAGCTGTCTGTAACTCCTGTTATAGGGGATCTGACACCCTCCCACAGAGATACATGCAGGCAAAACACCAGTGTACATAAAAAAATAAATGATTTTATAAAACAAGAAAGGAAGGAAGGAAAGAGGAGAGACAGAGAGAGAAGGTAAACAGTGAGAAAATGTTTTTACCACTAAGACTGATAAAAATCGAAATATCTAGGGGTTGGGAATTTAGCTCAGTGGTAGAGCACTTGCCTAGCAAGCGCAAGGCCCTGGGTTCGGTCCCCAGCTCCGAAAAAAAGAAAAAAGAAAAAAATCTAAATATCTAGCAGTGTCGAGAGCTGTCAAGGACAAAAGGAAATGACAAATTCTCAAATTCAGATGCATGGATGAGAAGTGGGACACCCACTGGAAGGACAGTGGTGGCATCGTCCATTGTCATCTGTACACCTTGTGATTCAGCTCTTCCATTCCCAGGAATGCGCTCTTTAAGAAGAGTCTGTCACACATCTACAAGAACAGATTCACCACTGATCATTGTAGTATCTTCTGGAAGGTTGAAACACAGAGTTATGTTAATTTCCATCAGTGGGTGTGCTGGTTAATAGTGGCTGTCAACTCAACAGGATCCAGTTACCTAGAAGACAAGTCTTGAGGCTTGTCTGTGAAGGGGTTTCTAAATTGAATTATTGAGGTGAGAAACATACCCTAAACATTGGTGACACCATTCCATATTCTGGGTTCCAGACTGAAAAGCTGGGACCCTGCCATGAACCCAAGAAATCCACCTGCCTTTGCCTCCTGAGTGCTGGGATGAAAGGTGTGTGCAGCCAACAACACCAGGCGATTCCTCCTCCTCCTCCCCTCCTCCCTCCTCCTCCTCCTCCCCTCCTCCTCCCCTCCTCCTCCCCCTCCCCTCCTCCCTCCTCCCCCTCCTCCTCCCCCCTCCTCCCCCTCCCCTCCCCTCCTTTCTTCCTACTACTACTACTACTACTACTACTACTACTACTACTACTACTACTACTACTACTACTTTTTTGGAGGGCGGGTAGGAACGATCTTTTATTGGGGGAGGGTTCATCAATCATCAATCCTTCTTGGCCGCCGCCTTCCTCATGGCTGCCAGCACGTTGCTCGGATGTGCGTGCCCACCCTCTTCTGGATGAACTTGAGTGCGCGCTTGTCCTTGGACACTGAGCAACTCCATGGTTCACCACTCGTCGGGCGCAAAGTCGCACACCTCTCGGATCATGTCCCGCTCGAACTTGGTGTGCTTGGTGAGGCGCTCGCAGCGCAGGCTGAGTCTCGGCTTGCCGACGTTCTTCTTCATTCTTCTTCGTCACCCTGTGGCCCTTGTTGAGGCCCACGGCTATGGGGTAGCTCAGGACCATGGCTGCTGCTCTGCAATGGCGGCCGGGACAGGAAGCAGGAGATTCCTTCTTAATTCAAGACCAACTCTTTCATCCTTAAGATGCCTTTGTTGGATACTTTGTCACACATCCAGAGAAGTTAGCTAACGAGGACTAGTGGAGAAGCGGTGCCATGGTTTTGAAAATTCTGACCATATTGGTTCTTAGGCCTTTGCAGCTAGTTGAGAGGAATGTGAAAGAGTTTGAAACTTTAAGGGTTAAAAGCCCTAGAATGCCATAGTCAGATTTAGTGAGTTATTATGGTGGGAACTGGAAAACCAGAGTGTCAAGAGAAATGCTGGCTCCAGAGATCTGGCTCATGAAGCTGCACAGGCGAACCGGCTCAATCAGGAACTGGGCTAGAAACCCTCTGTGTGCTATTTCAGGCAGAGAATCGGTTTCATTCTGACCTTGCCTGGGAACTTGGTGGAGGCTAAATTGGAAAGTAAATGGACTCGTGTGTTTGATGAAGGAAAATTTCAAGCCAGAACAGCATTCAGGCTGTGGCCTGGCTACTGCTCACTGCTGCTTTTCTGTTCACAGTGACAGAAAGGAGAGAGGCCAACCAACTGAGGTGTTCAACTCAGCAGCTGAAAGCGACTTCCCTGGCAGGTGTTACTGATGAGCTTTGGTTTTCACAAGATGGAGCTTCTAGAGGTGTGGCCCTCCCCTGGAGCACGTCCACGAATCTCTTGACAATTACAGCCAATAGCTCCTTTCTTCACCTAAAGGAAAGGTTCTCAACCTTCCTAATGCTGCAACCCTTTAATACAGTTCTTCATACCATGGTGGCCCCCCCAACCATAAAATTATGTTGTTGCTACTTCATATCTGTAAGTTTGCTACTGTGATAAATTGTAACGTAAATATCTGATATGCAGAATATCTGATGTGACCACCAAGGGGGTCGAGACCCACAGATTGAGAACCACTGACCTAACTAGAGAGAGGTTCTTCTTATCTTTCCTCTCCATTTGCTCCACCCCCAGCCCCCCACACTGTAGACCTGGATAAAAGCAATCAGCGGTAGTTGTGATACAACCTGAGTGCTAGTCTGTCTTAAAGTCTCTCTTTGGTCCTTAACTCATAAATCCAGTCTCAAGTTCTCAGGATGCAGACAGATTCTTTGCAGGACACAACACAAATGGCCTTTGAGCTCAGTTTCCAGCAGAGTCCTCGATCTTCTCTAAAACCTCAGGAGTCAGGCCTCAACTGTCTAATTTTGTCTTAGCATTTTGGTCCTACTGAAGATCTAAACCAGAATGGTCCATTGAGCCTTGCTTACAGCGTTCGCTCAGTTAGCTCTCTGTTGCTGCAATCAGAACCCTGGAGAAAAGGAGAAGGAGGAGGAGGAGGCAGAGGCAGAGGAGGAGTGGGGGGAGGGGAGGGGGAGGAGGAGGAGGAAAAAGAAGGGGAAGGGAGGGGGAAGGGGAGGGGAGGAGGAAGAGGAAGAGGAGGAGGGAGGGAGAGGAGGGGGAAGGAGAGGGGAGGAGGAGGAAGAGGAAGAGGAAGAGGAGGAAGGGAGATAAGGAGGGGGAGAGGGAGGGTTAGGATGGGGAGTGGGAGGACAGCAAAGAAGATGAAGAAGAAGAAGAAGAGAGAGAGAGAAGAAGAAGGCGTAGGAGGAGAAGGAGAAGGAGAAGGAGGAGAAGGGAGAAGGAGAAGGAGAAGGAGAAGGAAGGAGGAAAGGAGAAGGAGGAGAAGGAGAGAAGATAGAAAGGAGAAGGAGAGCAGCAGCAACTGTTAATCCCACTGGGCAAGAAAAAGACCACTACCAAAATTTGAAGCAAACTTGATTTGTATTGGGGTGCACCAGAGAGCTGGCCAGTGACTGCCTCCCAAGTCAGACTAATGAGGATAGCCCTGAGTTCATTTCTTAGGAGTACAATCATAAGTATGTGAGAAGTAGATTTACATGAGAGAGACAATGGAGGAATAAAGAGGTGTAGGAAAATCCCAAAACAACAGCTATCGCCACGTGGGGTATTCTCTAAAGCAAGTCAAGGTCATGGGTTGGGTAGGTCAGGTTCTAGGAAACAGAGACAGAAACTCAGCTCTTACAGTAAATGGAAACTTATTTTTTTTTTTAAATTCTTTTTTTCGGAGCTGGGGACCGAACCCAGGGCCTTGCACTTGCTAGGCAAGTGCTCTACCACTGAGCTAAATCCCCAACCCCTGGAAACTTATTTTTAACAATACAGCTATGACTCCTACCTTCAAAATGGAGTCACACAGATTCCTCACAAGTTGGAAAGGAAAGGGCTTCTTTGGTTTCTACTTCCAGGTAACAACCCTTTCACTGAGGAAGTCGGTCAGAAACCACAGAGCTCACCGATTACTGGCTTGCTCCCAGGCCATTTTAGCTAACTTTCTCACACATTCCAAGCCTACCTGCCTAGGAATGGTGCTACCCACACCAATATGCAATTAAGAAAAAGCTTCACACACACGGCCACAGTCCAATCTGATCAGGGTCATTCTTCAGTTGAGGTTCCTTCCTCCCACGTGACTCGAGCTTTGGGTCATGTTGACAGTCAGCTGAACATTACCTATAACAGTGTTACAAGGCTTCTCTAGCCTAGATCTCCAAATTCTTCCACAGCCCTCATACAAGTCAGTTCAAAAGGCCTACAAACCACATGATCAGGATTGTCACAGCAATGGCCTCCTATTGCCCATTGGGCAGGAATGAGACCATTACCACCATCTTTGAGTCAGATTGAAGCAAGCATCGATTAAATGCTGGCCAAGATGATGAACTCTGACCAAGTCCGTTCTGGGGTTCCCAAAAAATGGTAATGAGTCACATTTTGCAGAGGTTTATAAAGGCACACCCATAAGGCCACATATTTCCCACCAATCGTGGGCAAGCATGTATCCTGACATACTTCCTGTCTGAATGTGACCAAGCACACCCGGTTGGGTCAAACAAACTTGTTTAGGGTACAAAAACACAAAACACGTGGCTTGTTATCTCCCTAAACAGTAGCCTCCAGGATCTCAGGCAGTATCCGTTCTCTGCAAGGATATTACAGGGCAGACACATTTTGTTAGTGGATCCCTTAGGCACAGTGATTAAAACTTAAACTATAACTTTGGCTCTCACTCTCCCTACTTGGTAACATGTCTCTGTATTACTTACTTTTCTTATTTTTATAGCCAAATACCTGACAAGAAGTGACTTATGGGAGGAATGGTTTCTTCTGTCTCACTTTTAAGAAGGGACACAGTCCCTGATGTCAGTAAAGATATAGCAACAGCAGGAGTAGGAAATAGCTGTGTCCACAATCAGGAAACAAAAAGGCATTTTTACTAAGAAAATAATACACTGTCTTTTATAGATGTCAAAAGATGTTTTTCAAAGGTTCTGTAAGTTCTGGTAGCTAATTTCCAAAGGCAGAGGTGGAACGCCAAGCCAAAGATTTCCTTGCTTGTGGTTTCTACAAGGTCAATGTAAGGCAGTGGTCAATGTAAGGGCGTGGAGAGAAGGCTCAGTGGCTAAGAGCATTCTGTCTAAGCTCCACTCCTAAGTTACCTGGCAACAGCCAGGTATGCTCCGCTCCACAGTTACCTGACCATAGTCAAGTATGCCTGACACTATAAAAGGGGCTGCTTGCCCCCTCCTCCCTCTCTTGCTCTCTTCCCCTCTTCCCCCTTTGTCTCTTCTCTCCCCATTCCCCTCCCCCTCTCTCTCCATGACCATGCTCATGGCTGGTGAGTCTCTCTCTGTCTCTGTCTCTGTCTCTGTCTCTGTCTCTGTCTCCCCCCCAACCCCCGTCTGTCTGTCTTTCTCTGCTACTACCCTCTTAACTCCCCTCCCCATGCACTGAATAAACTCTAGGGGAAGAGGTGCCTCAAAATGGGCCCGCAGAGGCACCCCTTCCCTACACCTCCTTAGAACATATCCCCCCCTTTCTTTATCTTTTTATAAATGCATCAGTTTGATTCCCAGCTGCCTGAAACTCCAGAGAACTGACACTTCTCCCATCCACCTCCTTGAGCAGGCACACGCACAGGCACACAGATAGTCACATACATAGATAATAATTTACAAACAGAAAAGGGGAAGCTAGGAAAAGGAAATTAGACTGGGAAAATGAAAGAGCAGCAAAGAGGAAATGGTGTGAACAAATTCTGGGCATGAAGATGGAGACCCACACTGGTTTTGATTGGGCTGGGAGGTCAGTTCCATGTAAAGGTGACAGAGCAAAAATGGTTCAGATGTAAGAATGTCTGTGATAGGTGGGTTTTATAGCATTTGGGGACATTTAATAAACGATTCTCTTTTAGAGATTTATATTATTTTTAATGAAGGGTATTTGGGGGTGCATATGTGAGGGCAGGTGCCTGCAGAGACCAGAGGTTTCAGATGCCTTGAAGCTGGAGATACAAGTGGTTGAGAGCTGCCCAAAGTGGGTTCTGGGAACCAAAATTGGGTCCTTGGAAAAGCAGCCAGGGCCTTTAACACTGAGCCGTCTCTCCAGCCCTACACTGGTGAGTCTTACTCCTGAGTCTCAGATAGCATGTCTCCCACATTCCGGGCTTTGCACTGCAGTGCAAACATGGTCATGTACGCTGTCACCCACTCTCCTTCAGAGCCTGCACTGTAGGCTCAAACACCCCAGAGACTGGATCCAGGCCCCATAACAGCAGTGTGTGCTCTTGGACAAGTTAACTTCTCTGCACCTTCATTTTCTTATCTGTACAATGGGGGTATAATGGAGCAGCCTCCTTCACAAGAACATTAAGGAACCAATTAGCAGCATACTACCTAATACATGAAATGATTAATAAGTGTTGACTTCTGTGTGAAAAAATAGTCAATCATGAATTACAAAGAAAGATATTCACTAAAGGTAGAGTATTTTTCTTGTTCCTGAGAAATCTCAAAGGATGATAATTCTAATTATTTGATTAACCAGAAGCAATTGGTCCTCTCAGGGCTGGTCCCTTTGCAAAGAAGTGCTACGGTGGCTCTGAAGACAGCAGGGCTCCAGCTGGCTGGTGTTAGCCACAAAAGAGTCCTCCTAAGACCTTGTCTAACCAGTCTGGGCAGCACACAGAGTTTCAAGAATCTTTTCTTTTCCAAGCTAGCAGTCTATAAACTGAGAAGTTGGCTCTAACACTTATAAAGAAACAAATTAAGAGGAACTTCCAGTGGCCACCCTGCCACCTATCCCGACGAAGACCCAGAGGCTTCCTGGACAAGTTTGCTACAGCCACATAGCACCAGAGGTCCTGGGAAGTCTGGGCAGTGCTGGAGGATTGGGTCACCATTTTGACCATTTGTCAGCTTTGACAAATCCCCTCCAGGTGACTTTGGGAAAGTTGATCTGAGGCTTTATCACTTCAAGAGCTGCTTCAGCTCAACTGTCAACCTGGATACACTGTGGACACTGGGTCGGTAAATGCTGCCAAAAGCAAGGCAGGAACTGCCCCAATCATTGCTGTGGTGCAATGAGCAACTTCCAGGTTCTGGGGAAGGGAAGGCTCTCTAAGCAGACGGCCATCCTGAAGGTCAAAGCCTTCGGCGAAGGGCCGAGAAGGTGCCTGTGTCCTAGTGCTTGAAAAGTGTGTGTGTGTGGGGGGTGTTGTTAAATGCTAACATTTTTTGAAAATAATGATGATGGATGATGATGGTGATGATTGATATGATGGTAATGATGGTGATGGTTGATGATGATGGTGATGATTGATGATGATTGATGATGATGGTGATGACTGATGATGATGATTGATGATGATGATTGATGATGGTGATGATGATTGATGATGATTGAAGATGATGATATGATAATAAATATATATCCTGAAACTAGATAACGGTGATGGTTGCTCAACGTGTAATAGTAGAGCTGATGTCAGTGATGGATACTATGGTGTGTATGAGAGAGAGGGGAGACAGAGGCTGGGGGCAGAGAGAAAAATGCTGATCTGTGGCATCAATGAACCACAGACACCAAATCAAGCTGCAGTCGCATTGAGTAATATCAGAAAGGAGTAATCTCTTGTGAATTAATAGGTGTACAAAACACACACATCTGCAAAGACAAAATACTCCACGTCACACACTCAGGGTGGAATAAAGTGACCATTTAGCTCACCTATGTACACGACATCGGAAAAGCTGTCGTGTGCAATTTGAGTTGGCCTCTCTGATAAAAGGGAAAGTGATGGGTTCAACAATGCCCTTCTGCAGACAGGAGCACAGGGGATGGGCTCTTTATTCTAGTATCTGACTTACCACCTAAGAAGAATGAGAAACTTAATAACTGTCATTTTTCCTTTCCTGTAACTAAAGTTATTTTTGTAAAGGATTATTTTTTATTTACTGTATCTCTAGTGGAAATCAGAACATGTTAATTAAAAGACTTCTAATGTGTGAGATCTACTGATCAGTATGTTGTTTCCAAAGCAGACCCACAATGATTGAAACCTCACATTTGACTTTTTTAAATCCTTTAAATTTATTTATTTCATGTATGTGAGTACACTGTAGCTGTCTTCAGACACACCAGAAGAGAGCATTAGATCCCATTACGGATGGGCTATGAGCCACCATGTGGTTGCTGGGAATTGAACTCAGGACCTCTGGAAGAGCAGTCAGTGCTCTTAACCACTGAGCCACCTCTCCAGCCCATTTGTTTGACTTATAAGGTCTAGCACAGAAAGGAGAATTTCTGTAGGGCAAAGGTCTTGTACCTATTTCAGTGCAGTCATATGTTGCTTAATAAGGTAGCCAGAGTTTGAGAAAAACATTGTTAGATAATTTCATTGTTGTACAAATATGGTAGAGCATACTTAAATGGCTAAGATGGCTACGACATCACTAGACAGTATAGCCCTTTGGGACCACCACTGCATAGTCTCATTGTTGACTAAGAAGTCTCTATGTGGTGTATAACTATATATGCAATAGTTATTACTGGAGCGCTATTACTGCCCCCAGCACTTTGGCAAGCTCATAAATGTTCTCACATTTGGACTTCACAGCACTTTTATGAGGGCAGTTACTATTACCCTTCAGATTTTATAGATGATTATCTGGGGCTTGGAGCTACCAAGGCCATTTCCCAAAGTCCCAAAGCAGAGCCTGGGTAAGAGCTCAGAGTGGCATGGCTCCAAACCTTGTGCTAGCTGGACAACCTTCCTGTTCCACTCCAGTGGAAAGCTGCTCCACCTTTCAGACCTGCTTGCCTGTGGGCTTGTCTCATTTTAAAGCTGATTTTTCCACATGGCAGCCATGGATGGTGCACTAGCTCTGGGTTTGTAAGATCCTGAAGCAAGTGTGACTCCCAGAAGAGAAATAGATATAATAATTGTTTTGTGGGCAGCCATTCCCTGGAAAATGACTGCCAATCATTCCTCCCTTTTCTGTGTGGGCGGGCCACTCCTCTCAACAACAGAGAGTGTTTATATCTCTCCTCTTAAACCTGTTTCTCCTTCCTTCCTTCCTTCCTTCCTTCCTTCCTTCCTTCCTTCCTTCCTTCCTGTCTCTCTCCGTGTCTCTGACTCTCTCTCTCTCTCTCTCTCTCTCTCTCTCTCCTCTCTCTCTCTCCTCTCTCCTCCTCCCTCCCTCCCCTCCACCCCCTCTCTCCTGAGACTCATTCCAGGATTTCTGAGCCCAGGTCGATGAGATACTGGCAGCCTCTGTTCGATGCCTTTGAACACAGCTTTCACACTGTAAAGATATCCATGGTGTCCACACGAGGAGGCCTGCAGGATAAGATACCACACGGAAGGAGGAGCCGCACCTAACGGTCATCATCAAAGCCCCCAACCTTCCAGCTGCAGGCAGATACCTGCCTTAATTTTCCTCAGAAAATTCTTTAATGGAGATAAAGACTTACTTCACAAACATTCCCTGAGCTTATCCGTAGACATGGCAACCACTCATTATGTTGCAATCTCTTGGGAGGACAGAAGCATCTCTTTTTCTAGAGGATCAAAGTGTCTTTTAAATGGGTGAATTGTGACAGTGCCCAGCGATGCCGGGATAACAGCAGAATTGATTTCTGAAAACACCAAAGTTAATGGTAAAGAATGTGTAGAAACTACAAAGAGGTATCAAAATTTAGTAATTATTACTTTGTGTTGTTTATGTTTGCTTTCATTTTTGTTTTGTTTTTAGAGACAGGATCTCACAGGTAGCCTAGCCTGATCTGGAACCAGCTGACCTTGAACTCTCAATCATCCTGTCTCAGCCTTCTAAGTGTATTTAACCCCTTAAATACAGGGTTTCCTGCTGGGCATGCTGGCACACACCAGTCATCCCAGTACATAGGAGACTGAAGCAGTAGGGCTGAGAGTTCAGGCTACTTGAGCCACGGAACAAGTTCAAGGTCAACCTGGGTAATTTAGCCAGACCCTGTCTGGAACAAAGTCATAAACAGAAGCAGTTTGTTAATTTATTCCTTGACTTATTAACTCTACAACCCCACTCCCCAGCAAATTTACAGGTGCTTTAATTTTTATTTTTAATGGGGACTTGGAGAGGTGGCTCGGTGGTCAAGAGTCCTTGCTGTTTCTCCAGACGACCCAGTTTTAATTTCCAGCACCTACACGGTAGCGCACAAGCATCTATGACTCCAGTTCTAAATGATCCCATGGTCACAGTTGCACTGACACTCATGTGGGTGACATGCCCATACATATAAACTTTTAAAACTAAGTGTAAAGGATAAAGTGCACATAAGAAATTAGGACAAAGGTAAGCAAGTATCAAACAATGATGTACTAATGTGTAACTTGGTTGCAACATACTTTGGCTTTTCATCCTAACTTTGCAAAGCCAAGGTCCAGAGCATTGTTCTTACTGGGACAGTGATTGTCTCTATGCACTGTTGTCATTTACCATGAAAAGTTCACTGCTGGTGCCAAGAAGCAATGGAATATGTTTAATAGGACGACTGTAGTTTTGTCATGAATATAAGTGCCCAGATTTCACTGTTCGTTCAATTAATTTCACTTGGTAGGAAGGGCTCTGGGTGGAGGGTAAGGAACAAAGACAAAAATCCCATTTCCTCGATGTGGGTTAAACTGATCTGTTTAGGCTGGGACTCTGCGCATTGTGTGTATGGTGATCAAATGGGAAGGTAGCAGACAGAGACAAGGAAGGATCTAGTAGCTACAAAGCCATTTACCAAGCTCTGGCCCTGTCACTCACTAGGTAAATGACCCTGAGAGGGTCACCTCCCTCAGACTCGTTTTCATCTTCAGTAAAATGGGTAAAATCATGGTACCCACAGCACAGGGCCATTTGTAGGAATGAGATAAGACAAGGCCCATCTTCCTAAATGATACCCATGACTGTCACTGCAGTGGAGAGGGAGCTAGGGAAAGAAAGGGCTTTGGAGCTTAGGCACCTGCCATTTTAGTATAAGTTGGAGTGAGGAACTATCAATTAGGATGCTTTGGTAGCAAGCGTGATAAAGGTGATGCTTGTAGTTTGAAAATTATTACTGTGCCTTTATTTTTAGCCTGCCGGGGTACATGGTTTTCACCCTAGACTTCCTGAGGCATCCCTCTGTCTCAAGAGATTTAAAGTATAACAGAGGAAAGCAAATAGGAAATCCAGCTTCTAGTGCTCAAAAATAGGGCTTTCCTGCACCTCTCAAGTCCTGCAAGCCAGCCAGCAGGCGGTTACGTATCTTATGTAGCTGTAAAACTAGTTGTTAAGGTCCAGGCTAGTCCCCTGCACAGTGCCGTTCAAAAAGAGGGAAGGAGAGGCTGTCCTGTGCTCCAGAGAGGGTATGGAAGGAAAGGTAAAAGGAGGCAAACCAGCACTAAGCATAGGTCCTGGCTTTCTGTGTAGCATCATATCCTACAGCCTTTCTGTCTCTGGGGAAGGGACTTGGAAGTCTGTAAACAACCAGCAGAGCAGTCACATTCATTCCATTGGCTAGCCCAGGTCAGGCAGGGGCAGTCAGGAAGCTTAGGCATATGAGATGCTCTAGGGTATCCAGGGGCTGCAACAAACTTGCTGTGGCCAGAAGAGGTCATTCACTCTTCCGGAGTGCGCAAACCTGTGCAAGCTGGTAGAGCAGGGGTCAGGGTGGGCATGGCTCGGGGCCAGATGGAAGCTGACAGGATAGAGGCTCAGAGGTTTGCAGCTCAGAGGAGGCCTAAACAGCAAGGGGAAGAACTCACCCTAGCCTCCCCAACCCCAGCAGATTGTTGAAAACTGCCTGACCCATATGACGACGGACCCTGCAGTCTTCCCAGGCTGCCACTTCCACGTCTGTAAAATTAAGATGAAGAGAGGAAAATTTCAAACTCCCTCTCCCGGCCATGAAAGTAGACTATTCCACAGCTAAAGTCCACTTGACACCTTTGTTCTCACATGATATTAACACAAGCTTATTAAATGTCTGGAGACTTAAAATCACAGATAAATCTAACATCCCAGGCCAAGCAGTGGTACACACTTTTCTCTCGGCACTTGAAGGAAGGTGAATCTCTGAGTTCAAGGCCAGCCTGGTCTACAGAGTGAGTTCCAAAACTGCCAGGGTTTCACAGAGAAGCCCTGTCTCAAAACACAAAAACAAACAAGTCTAATACCCCAAGAACTGCACTATATGACCTCACAGCTAATGAATTTCAGATATACTACCTGACCATTATTATACTGTTATATACTTAGGTAAAAGATTAAGCAGGGTTAACATACTCCTATTTTGTGAATTTCAATATTCTCTATTTAAATTATATCATATTATTCAGCAATGAAAATGATAAAGTATTATTACCTGTGGTACCACAGATGAATCTCAATTACCCCAAGTGAAAGAAGCCGGAACACAAAGTTAGCACAATCCTCCCACCGCCTTCGCAGGCACCACTACTCTCTGATTATACACAGAACATCTAACATCAATGGCATGCCTTTAGAGACTCTTTTATGTTTTAATTTTAAATGGATTGTAGGGACTCAATACAGAAGCATAATATGATTTTCTTGATGCAAATTTCTAATTGTTCTTTTAGTCATCTTCTTTGGGAAAGGAAACTCTTAGGAAGCAAGCACTTCAGACGAGAAGGCATGTGTGTCAGAGCAACCAAAACAAAGGTCTCTTATTCTAGAAACATCCATATATTTGAAAGGATTAGCAGAAGACTGCCTCTGTTTATGTAATAGCATGAATACGCTCAGGAAAAGAAAATCAAAATACTTTCATTTCAGAGAACTAAGTTGATGAACAGAAAGTCGAAGGCTGTATGTCACTGGAATTCTCTTGCACAGAATCTAAAGTTGGGCTGGAGAGATTACTCAGCAGTTAAGAGAGCATACTCTTAACTGCTCTTGCAGAGGACCAGAGTTCAATTCCTAGCAGCCATGTTGGGTGACTCATAAAAACACCTGGAGCAGCAGTTCTGGGGGATCTGACACACTCACACTCATGTGAGCACACACAAACTCGTGGCATCTTATTTAATGTTCTATTGCAGTGAAAAGACACCCTTATGAAAGAAAGCATTTAAGGAGGGCCAGCTTACCGCTTCAGAGGTTTAGTCCATTATCATCATGGCAGGGAGCATGGTGGCACACAGGCAGACATGGTGATGGAAAAGTAGCTGTGAGTTCCACATCTGAACTGGCAGGCAGAGTCAGCCACTGGGCGTGGCTTGGCCTTTTGAAACCTCAAAGTCCACCCAAAGTGAGACACTTCCTCCCACAAGGCTGCATGTACTCCCTTAAGGCCACACCTCCTAATCCCTCCCAAGCAGTACCATTCTCCTAATGGACATGCATTCAAATGTACAAACCTATGGGGAGGCATTCTTATACAAACCATCATACACACACACACACACACACACACACACACACACACACACACACACACTTAAAAAATCAATCCTTAAAGTTATTTTTACATTCTAAAATTGACTTTCCTTCTTTTCTAGGTAGTGAAATTTTCACAGCTGAGTTTCATGGCACATGGTGACTTAACTTTCATAGGTATGGATCAGCAATTCTAGATGAATCTCAGAGTCACTGAAGGATATCCCTTCATTGTGGAGTAGTTGAAAACTTAAACCTTAAGATTAGCGGTTGTCCGCGGTGTCTTCCTGTCATTACATGAGCAGCAATGGAGAACGAGGCCAGAATGCATGCTGCAATACGGACGGTGAGGAGAAAATATGGAAGTTCTATTTTGGTTGGTGGGTAAGAACTCTCGGTGGGAGCAGGTGGTTTTTGCATGCACATGGGTATTTTGTTTGCATGTGCCGTTTCTGCACCACAGGTCTGATTGGTGCCCAATCAGAAGAGAGAAGGTCAGAAGAGAGAGTTGGATGTCCCTGAACTGGAGTTATGTGCTGTAGATTTGATTTATTGTTTGCATTATGTTATTTGGGAATTGCACGAGAATCCCACATGTGAGACGCTGAGGGTCCCCGCCCCTAGCTGGTTCTAGTTGGGAAATAAAGTTGCTCACTGCTCATGGCTGGGCAGGGAGACAGAGACAGGACTTTAGGATTCAAGGGCAAGGGGACCGAGGAAGAAGGAATCGCCATTGCTGGGAAAGGAAGAAGATCCAGGCTTGAGAGCTGCAGAAGGGAACACATACAATCATGTAATCGCTAGGGAAGAGCGGGCCCAGCCCCGCACCCCCACCCCATTGAGTCTAGGGTAGCAGTGATGGAATATAGACTTTATAAAGTAATAATTCAGGAGTGTTGGAGGGGAGGTGTTAGCAACGTAGAAGTTTGGGAGTGGCTCAGCAATTGAGCTGATTAAGGCATATTAAATATAAGACTCTCTCTCTGTGTGTGTGTGTGTGTGTGTGTGTGTATTTCAATCAAGGATCCAGAGCATTGGGGCGGGAAACAAGGAACACACACCACTGCTGCTTGGGAGATTAGGTTGGATTAATGTACTATTGCAACCGTTATGGACCCTGTGAGCCATCATGTGGGTGCTGGCCACTGAACCCAGGTACTCTGCAAGAACCTTAACTGCTGAGCCATTTCTCCAGCCCATGTAGTTAGTGGCCATTACTTTACCAGTAGTTGCAAGTTTTGCCTTGGGAAGGCACCTTTCTCTCTCAGTTTGGCCATTTGACTTGGGTGGGGTGGACCCAGCTGTAATTCTAGGATGGTCCAATCCACCTGAACCGTGGTCTTTTCAAAATGGGTCTGCAGTCCAATCTAAAATATCTAGGTGCAAAGAGATTTGGAGTTGACTGGGCAGAGGAAGTTTCCTTTCCACCAGTAGGAATATCACAAGACATTCTCTTCCGTTGAGCACTGGTTATAAAGATAAGATTTGGAAGACAGCCCGGTTTATTTACAGGGTGTGGCATCTGGAGCTGCCAAGAACACACTCAATAAGCAATAAAACCAGCACGAAAGGCTGCAGATGGAGAGCTTACGCAGCATGCTTAGCACCCTTATGTCTCTAACATAGGCAGAAGGTTTGCTCTCTAACACCAGAGACAAATTAGCAATAAAATAAAGCTGAGGGAAAGGAAAAAACATGGAGAGAAACAAGTTCTTCCCTGAAATCGTTTGAGCCATTGGACTGAGCACACATCAAGCCAGATTCACTTACTTGTAGGTAAATAAGCCAGTAACATTTTTTTTTATTGTTTAAACGGGTCTTAAAATCACATTTATTCATTTTGTTTGGGATGGGGGCGTGCAAGCAATATTGCCCATGTGTAGGTAAGAGGACGACTTTCAGAAGTCAAGTCTTTCCTTCTACCATTTGAGTTTGTCCCTGGGATCGAACTCAGACTGTCAGACTTGGCAGCAAGTATTTTTTTTTTTAACTTTGTATTGAGTCTTTGAGTTTCAAATCACCCCAATCCTACTCATTTCCTCGTCCCTTCATACCCTCCCTCTGCCTCTCAACCGCACCCAGAGAAAATAAAAAGCAACAGAAAATACAAAGCAAAGCATAAAGTACACCTCACCGCAGAAGCTGTAGCGTGCCCCACCCTGTAGCCCTTTGCCCACTCATCTTTATTTGCAAATCTTCGGGCCCCTTCACATGCTCTAGCCATTCACAGAAGAGGTGGATTTTGGGGTGGGCCAACTCGAAGCCCTGGATCTGGCCCTGGGTGGTAGCTAAGTTAGTCAGCCGCCAGCTCTGTCTAAGGGAGAGCTCTCCTGCTAGCTGCCCTGGCTAGCTCACCCGATGTTGTAGCTGTCCTGCTCTTACGCCCTCAGGTCTGGCTCACCCACACCCATGTCCCTAGGGGTAGCTCCACTGTGCTGCCCAGTCAGGGGGCCTCCCTGTCCCCCCTGAGTGCTGCAGTCAGTGAGGTCTGGGCCAGCTCTCCTGTCCCAGTCAAGGGGCCTCCCTGTCCCCCTGAGTGCTGCAGTCAGTGAGGTCTGGGCCAGCTCTCCTGTCCCAGTCAGGGGGCCTCCCTGTCCCCCATGAGTGCTGCAGCCAGTGAGGTCTGGGCCAGCTCTCCTGTTCTCCTGAGCAGGAGGGA